>NW_010337809.1:0-21588 GCF_000700745.2 Antrostomus carolinensis | reverse complement strand
GGATTCTTCCAAGAAGGTCCCTGAAGAGGCCAAAGTTGGCTCACTTGAAGTTCAGGGTTGCAGTCTTACTTACTGCCCTGTTTCCTCCTAGCTAGATCCTGAACTCCACAATCTCACAGCCACTACAGCCAAGGCTGCCCCCAACCTTCACATCCCCAACTACTCCTTCATTATTTGATAGGACAAGTTCCAGCAGCACCCCTTTCCTTGTTGGCTCTTCAATCATTTGTGAGAGAAAGTTATCATCAATGCTTTCAAGGAACCTCTTTGATTGCATTTGACTTGCACTGTTATTCCTCCAGCAAATGTTGGGGTAGCTGAAGTCACCCACAAGCACCAGGGCCTGCGACTTCCTTACCCATAAGCACTCGGCCCTCTCATCATTCACCCCACGGAGCATCTCCATACATACCAGGTGTTCTCTTACATAAAGGGCAACTCCACCACTTTGCCTTCCCGGTCTGTCTCTCCTAAAAAGCTTACAGCCACTTATGGCAACGTTCCAGTTGTGCGACCTGTCCCACCATGTTTCAGTAACTGCAATAAGATCGAAGCCCTGTGTCTGCACACAGATCTCTAACTCTTCCTGTTTATTTCCCATGCTGCGTGCGTTGGTGTACAGGCACTGCAGAGAGGAATCAGAGCGTGCCCGTTCTACAGGAGGGGTCAATGAGGATACCCCACAGACACCTTCTGCAGGCACTTGCTTGGCTGCATTCACTTGCCGGAGTTGTACCCCCTTGAGTTTTATTTTTTGGATAATCTCCATAATTTCCATAATTCCTCCCAACCCCCTTCCTTCCTAGTTTAAAGCCCTCATTAAAAAGAGACTCCAAGCCAACAGGTAGCATGCCTGATGAAAAGTGACCCACAGACACAAGCTGATTCTCCTTCAGTCAACTCAGGTGACATTTACTGACTTTCATATAACTGGGCTGAGGTGATGTGCTTTGTTACTGGAAAGACTCCTCCATTTTACTTTATCTTCTCCTCATAAAGACAAAAACCAGCCTGAGATAAAACCAGCTGTGAGCTGGTAGGCGTGACATCTCTCTCGTTGCACAAGGAGGCATTTGCTAACGCCGACCTGAAATAATGTTGATTACTGCTCTTTACAAAGACATGCTTTGTAACAGACACTAACACTTAAAAGAACCCAATAACTTTTATTAAGTAAGGTTCAGTGAAGAAAGCTCTCCAGCAAACAACATTTATTTTTAAAAAAGCAGCAAACAACAGGGAGTACAGAAACTAAAGTGCAGTATTATAACAAAGTCAGGACATGCTACAGAAAAGACAAGATAATGTACAGAAAACATCAGCAGGGATTTTCATTCTTAAGACAGATACCTGAAAATTTTAGCCAACATTCTACGTGTACACGTGCATTATACTGTATATGAAGAAATAGCCAGCACAGGCAATATAAGACTTGAATTTAAAAATGCTGAATCCCTCCCATTAGCAATAACATTCAACAAAGGGAGACAGAGGGTGCACAGAGAAAGGAAAAGCTCTGTAAATGAGGGACAGTAACAAAAGGGTTGATTTGCATGCTGGAGCTGTTCATATCCTTAAGACTCCTTTGCACCGTGGTCTTAATTTCAGCCCATTTTCTCCAGCAGAGCTCTCCTCTCCTTGTTGACTCTTATGCTCTATTTACACTGACACGCATTTTCAGTCTCACTTCCACCCTCAACAACAAATGCAAACAGACTCTTCCCAGAAGAATGTAACTGTACAACAACGCAAGAAAACAGAATCCACTGGGAATGAAAGAAAATGATATTACATTTCCAATCAACTCTATTAATATATTTGTCATACACAAGGCAGAAGAAACAGGTTGTTCAGATGATATCTGATATCAAAAGATACAAAAGGACTAAAATAAAGGAGTGAGTGTGCTCCACCTGAAGAACACCATCACTGGTGGGCAAGAGAGAAAAAAGGCAGTAGGAAAACCAGAATTAATGCCAATATAATATTAACCTAATGGGAAATATAAAATGCCTAATCTTCTCACCTGTATGGTAAAGATCACTTTAATAGTCACCATTTGGATAGAGGACAAAGGTGGTGGGGATCCAGAAACACTTGGGAATTGCTACAATATTCCAGAAAGTTTACTGGAACAACAGCAAGTCATGACCATAGATAAAGAGATAAACATCTCTAATACTGTTTCTTCCTCACAGCTTAACCTGAATACAGCTCAAGAGTGAAGGAGAAAGTTGATGGAGGTAAAGATGTCCCCCTCTACCTCATTATCTTAAAAATTCCTGACACCAAGCAGGTAAGATGCTGGAGAGCAGCCCTCTTCCAAGCAGAGAACTGGAGCTGCAGCAGGGCTGCCTTGCTGCCGGGCACTAGTGAGCTCAGTAAAACCCATTCTAGAGAACACAATCTTCAGGCACATAGAGAGAGAAGATGTTTGATGAAAAGCCTAACAAGTGGTCACAAGCTCTAGCAGATTCATGTTGAAATTAAGACTGTTTTTCTAAAGTTCTTCCATTCTTAAATATGACTAAAGAATGCAATGTATTTGGCATAACTAAAAGACCTCAAATCAAGACTGAAAACTCATGTCTTCTAGAGATGCTTTTTAGTTTCATCACAAGTTATTGAGTCCACCTGTAAGACCCAAACACAAGTGTCCCAGTTTATGTAAGAGGTCAGATTAGATCATCTTAAAGTTTTTTCCTGACTCAAAAGGTGTGACTCCAAAGGATATCAAACAAGGGTTTGACCTTACATTCTTGTCTAAATGAGTGACTGAATATCAGAAACCAGTTCAAGCGCTGTTACTGGCCAACTTTGAATTCAACCATAAATCTATTAATACTACGTTAAGTATTATGCTAAAACAACACTCTAGTTTATATTTTAATACAACTAACTTGCTTACATAGATGAGAATGACCCTTCTTCCATATTTATACTGATATTACCACAAACATGCAATCATTCTTCTAACCTAGCAACTCCTCTTGGTCAATCTCCATCATCATATGCAGCATCATAAGTTAGAAGGGTGTTCTACATTAACATCTGTTTAGGGCACTGTCTCCAGTTTCAGCTGCCCCAATAACCACTTTTCCTTATCCCAACATGTGTCGGCATACTCCGACCTCAGCAAAAGCACTGCCTTTCCTTCTGCATGACAGAATCCAAGTAAAATAACTCAACTGTGATCTGCAGTGGAAAGCAAACTACGCAGAACTCGGCATCACAGGCAAGTTTACAAGCAAGATGTGGACCAGCTCACCAAGCAGGGAACCAGACAACTGCAAGGAGAGCCAGTGCAGAATGCAGATCAAAAAGACCTTCTCACCAGACTTCCCTAATGGGAACCCGAGAATTTCTCCTAGGAAAATATAATCAGATGGCATTTGGCATCCAATACCCAAAGGCTATGGGTAAGAAGTATTGTAAGAGAAGCTGACAACTACTAAGCAGGTACTTCTATTACATTGAGTCTGATCAGTCTGAGCACAGCCAGCCTTGAGACAAACACATTTATTTTCTAAAAACAGTTCTCATACTTAAGAGTCAAACATTACAATTACATTTTGCAAAAGTGCAACCCTACACTAAGTAGCAGTTACTGTGTTCCTTTGTCTAATAACATCTAGCTAGGCTAAGAAAAGGAAATGTTATTAACACTAATCAGCAAAGTCTTATTGGATCCTACAGGCTGATTCAGTATGCAGAGCTACAGAATAAACACTACTGGAAACAGACAGTTGTGCTGAGCCTACCTCCCACCGTGGTGAAGCAGAACAAAATTTGCTAGCTGACAGAGACAGCAAATCTCAAGCAAAACTATTCGCATCCATCTTCACTCTGTCACAATTATAAATCTCTGGGCAATTCCCAGTCTGGCTTCTGCACCATGATAAGTGGAAGCCTCACTTCCCCCTGTTAGCATCAAAGCTAACAGACCTACTTTATTGGGCAATTACCTGCTAGCTTTGATCCTGCTTTCAAAGACCCAAAGCAAATGCAGCTGGCTTGTTCATAAGATGGTTCTCACACAAGGAGATGCCCAATAAACCATAGTATTTTTGCACAGAAACTGAGTGGGAACCAACACACAGTTATCAATTACATGCACACAGGAAAATGCTTGTCCAGTTTGTCCAATGCTTTCAAGTATGTACAGAAACCAAGATGGGAGTAGTATATATCTTAAGGAAAACTGCTACAACAATATCCAAGAATAGCTAATTAAGACTATATAAAAATACATTTAGAATGTGCACTTCTACAATTTTCCTACTTAAAAGGTCTGGAAAACAGAACCATAAAACTAGCCCAATACTAAGGTAAAAATTGCTAGGTATTGTCAATGCTCAGCACAATTGCTTAACAAAAGGAAAAGGAAAAAGGAAAAAGCATCATAACGTGACCAATACCATCCATTACAAACTTTAAGCACATATCAAAAGTTGCAGTTAGGAACAAACCAGACTATTAGTTTGCAGT
Organism: Antrostomus carolinensis; assembly: GCF_000700745.2. Classification (NCBI taxonomy): domain Eukaryota; kingdom Metazoa; phylum Chordata; class Aves; order Caprimulgiformes; family Caprimulgidae; genus Antrostomus; species Antrostomus carolinensis. The sequence continues at coordinate 17,100 of NW_010337809.1, read as the reverse complement.
CAGGCTCTGGACTAGGACAAGGATGGAAGTGCTGTCATTCCTACAATAAAACAAGATGCATTGCATTACAGTGAGAAACTGAACCTGAAAACCAACTCTGTGAAACCCAGAGATTTCTCTTTCACTTTTCATGTTGCTATCAGAAAAAGCTCAACTCTCCAATCACTTTCTCTACCTGTCTATCATAAAGTGCTACAGTACTCTGACTGCATCAGTCTATTTTCCTCCTCAAAGTAATATTCCCTATTATCTCATAGCTCCTCTACAACACATTTTTACCCAGTTGATCTTTAGGACTGTGATACAAAGATACACAAGCAAGCTACTTTCAAAGGGTCATTATATGATATTAACATATCCCACTGTATCTCACTTGAAGAAATTCAATAATTATACATAAGATACATCAGGGGTTCTTTGATAAAGAAGTTTATTTCCAAATGAGCTACTAATGAGAATGGTCAAATAACGTTTCCACCAATTCGTGGGTATTTTTCAAAAATATCCCCCTCCTGCTCACCAGAGATGGATGGGATGATAGATGCTAACACTCTCACTTGCTCTTTTGTTTCCTTACACCTTTCAGAAATGGAGGCACATCTAAGCATTATGAATGTCAACCTGCTAACACATATTTGGTGGCTACGTCAGCCCAGTTCATAGACTTTCTCTTTTGATTCTCCTAGGGCTTGTTCTGTTACAATAGTGCTATTGTACAACCAGCACATCGGCCATAAGCTCAAGACATCAACCGCTTCACATCCATCTTCCAAAAGCACCCATCCCAGTGCTAACAATTTGTCTTCTAGAGCTAAACTTCAGGCTTACATCTGGCAGGAAAATAGTCATCTCACCCAAAGAAGCAAAAGATAAGAAAATTCTCCAGTGTTACAGCAAGATCAAAAGAAGTTCCTAGAGGAAACAGATTAGATCACTGTTATTGCTCAAAAAGACTATTAGTGCCACATTAATTTTAACTGGTACCCAATGTTATTAGCATAAAATATGTATTTGGACCAGGATTAAGCAATGAGTAAGCCACAATGAAGAGAAAAGGCTATTTAACACAATGGTTCTCACAAGGTAGCACCTTCAGGAAGCATTTTCTCACAGCTATGCAGAGCATCAGTGAGCTCTGGGAGAGCCATCACTGAATGCAACATAAAAATTATTAACAAGCCTCTCCAAGGTCCCCATGCTTATGGTGCTCGAGGCTCCCAACAGCTCACAGCTCAATGGAGACAATCACTCCTGGTTTCGCCTTGCTCCTAGCTCCAGCCCCCAACACCCAAATGCTCACTCTGCCCCAGTATGGCACAAAGTAGCTTTTACAGCCTAAATGATCAGGGGCTTCTACCAAGATGAGGCACATCAAAAGATTCAAAACAGCAGGTATGATGCTGCACCACCAAGGAACTTCTTGAGAGTCCTGCACTGCACTTTACGCTATGCAGTACACACAGCAACCTAAAAAGAAGTGTGCCATGCTTTATCTGACACCTTCATAAGCTACAGAAACAAGACAGCAAAAAATGGCAGGAACAGATGCCCTAAACAGTGTTACAAGAGGTTTCTCTGTGATTTTCTCTCCTGATTGTCAATGCAATGGGAGTTATATACTGACACAAGGTCCCAGTGAGTGAGCAGGACCGTTTGAAGCAATAAAGAAAAACCAGCTGCCCTTTGAAGAAAGCAAACCTGGAGCAGTGCCATACAGGGGTATCGTAACAGAATGATCTGCTCTTACATAACTCTCATAAGGAAAAAGAAGATATTATATGGATGTTCAATCAGTGCCTATAAACTTGTGGAAAGGTTTGTCTCAAGTTGTTGCTAGAGTAACTTGTTACTTGTGACTTCAGGCTAGTGAATGAGTAAGTGAAAGAAATGTGCTGCAGAAAAGTTCCTATACATTACATGTCTTGACTAATAATTGTGTGACAGGACTTATGTAGGAATAACTGACAGGTAAATGCATTCTGTTTCAATGTTGTGTTTTCTTCTTTGAACACATAAGTTCATTTTTCAAATCCTATTTATAATCAAATCCATCTATTCAACTCTATTCAAAATGCTACACATCTCAACAGCTCAGAGAAGTGGGAAGGGTGTGGGAGTGGGCATGAATCCCTATGTGAGCATGGATCTACAACCTTAAAAAGAACAAAAGACAACTGCACAATGGAAACAGCATCATACGCACAAAGCAAAATTATTAAAGGCTATAAATGATGACACTCAAAGAAAATCTTAAGTCCTGTGGTCAGGAACCCTTCCTCATAGCTAACAAAAAAAACAGAAGCATTCCAACACACCTGTGCAAATAATAACACAGTGCTACATGAAGCAATAAGAAAAAAATTAGTTATTTTTTTTCTTTTCTTTTTTGTCTGTACAGCACTCAGCACAGTGGAGTACTGGGCCATGGGGAGCATGATCATGCTCTGTGAAAGCTGAAAAAGTCACAGTAACTATCCATCTTTCCCAGATAAACGTGCTAGTCAACCTCTGACTATGGAAAACTTGTACTTTCAAATAACAAAATAACTCTCTCTCCCTTAAAGATTTTTACCTGTCATCTCAAAATACGTAGGCCAAAATATGAATTTGCAAACACACTCTCTTTTGCCTGCAAGCAACGGTATCACTGTATGTCCAACTCGCATCATATAGGTTTCAGTTTATAATTATTAGATCATCTCCCTGAAGACATGGCAACTACAAAGTAAAGGCAGTTCAGCATTTTCTTTTAAAATTCTTATCTTCAGTATTAACAATAAACAAATGCTTGGTGCTTAAATATTAGCAGATTACACAGTTGCTAGAGGTCACTGTGGGTGTGTGACCTTCATTCTTGCCAAGGACCTGAACAGAAAGTTGAAGCTATCAAAGAGGGTACTTGGAAATAATTTGCAGTTTCATGTGGGAATATCAAATAATCCAATGAAGACCTAAATCATTTATGTAAGGCAGCGACTGTAATACTAAAGGTTTATCTGCCAGTGACTTGCTGCAACTCAGTCAAAATTGTTAGAGTTCACAATAACTCTCCATATTCTGCAAAAGCCGTAAGATACCTGACAACAATAATTCAAAACTTCTCATCTCCTTAAGAAACTGCGGAAACATTTCCAGCATTTGAATACATTTTAATTAGAAACTATTCTGATTTTAGCTTGAATGATTTTGGCTTCTTATCTGTGAGTCTATTTTATTACATATATTTGCATAAAGCAGTAACTGTTTCATTAAAATGTTAAATTTACTTCTGCTGCATTGCCCTCAGAATATTTTTGTGAGATCATTTGGTTGCAGTGGAAATGATGATGTCAAACTGAGTATTTGGATTTAAAGACAGCAATTTTAAAAAAAAAAAAATCCTAAAGTTACTTTCAGGCAGGCATCTTTAACAGAGGGGAACATAGAACTTTTATTTTTATTTTTTTTTTTCCCCCAAGAAAGAGAGTTCCATTACCTTTGGGGAAACTGAAGTTAAAATAAAATCTAAAAATACAGAGCAGAGTTGAAGGTACTAGAGAAATTCTAGCACTATTCTTTCAATGTTTCAGGAACCAGGAGTTCTTCCATTTTATTCCTTGGACACTTGGGTTGATGTCAGCACCCTGACAACACCAAACAAATTCAGAGCAGCATTGTCTGCCATCCTACAGTATGCTACTGGAATCAGCTGACAATGTAGTTGACTTTTTATCATCAACTGTCAAAAATGTAGTAAAATTCCCAAAACTTCTTTCTGACCAGTTGATTCAGCCCTTTGAAACGCAAAAAAATAATGCTTTGCCTCATGAAAATGTTGGGTGATCATTCAGTGGTTACAGCTTTCACAACCTGTGTCAGCCCAGGAAGTCTTTAAACAGTGAACAGAAAAGCCAGGAGACCTCACACTAGTTTTCATTATACATCCCTCTGTTTAATCAAACTGTGGGTCACACACAACACAAAGTATCCCCAGGCTTCAAAAGCCACAGAAGAGTTGTAGACACATATTCTGTATAAAACGTTCTATAAACACTGAAGGAAAACAGTGTATTTGACAGAGTCCTTTTGTGCATACTTTGCTAAGCTCCTTCCAGCATTTTCAAAATTCAATGCCCTTTTTCTCTCCTTCTCCCCCCACCCATCCACAAGAAAAAGGGGAAAAGCTGGTTTACTACTGTTAACTTGTCAATAGCACACAGAATAAGAAATTATTAAGTAGTATTTTAATTTTACAGTATTTGGGTTGAATGTTTACACACTCGAGAATTAAATATTCTGGTTTGGGCTATTCTCATAACTGAGATAATGAATCTACAGGTTACAGGCAATGGAACACCAAAACCAAATTGCAAGAGGTTTACAGTCACTATCATTTTCTTTACTGTGAGAAGAAAAGAGAAGCCCAAAACTTTTGTAGTACAACATTCACCACGCAGAAAAGACTGAACCTACTGCTTCCCACCAGTCAGTCTCGAAAGAAAAGATGCAGACCAAGTAACTGATTTGGGCGTGTGAACAGAGTAAAAGCCCATTATAGAAAGTTTGTTGTTGCCATGTTTTTCTTCCTTTTGAACAGCATCAACATGGGACTAATTCATGATCTTTACAAAGTAGTTTCCAGTTAGACTGACACACAAAGGCAAGCAGCGTTAGACAGGTGAAGTGACAGGAAGGAGGAAGGCTGACTTGATGTCAGTGACAAAAACTATTTTAATGGAAATGTGAAATTATTCAAAAATTTCTTCCCCTAAACACGTGAAGATTTCTCTAGTCAGATTCAGACTGCACAATGGGCTGAGAGCAGGAATCAGCCAGACACAGTATTTTCACATACCACATTTTTTCTAATGGCTTTTCATACTCAGTGCCTCACTTAAAGGTTTCTTCTGCCAAAGATGTGTTAAATCAGTGATGTTCCATCAAACAGTAGTTGTCAAACATGATAAAGACCTACAATAATAAAATACGTGACCAAGAAGTTTTAGTAGCCAAGGATCCAAGGAATAGTGAAAATAGGCCATATTTCCAAGGCACAGAAAGATGACAATAATAACAAACAGCCTGCAGTTTGTTCAGTAATACTAATTTTCAGACTTCTTTTCTTCTATCCTAACATCAGACCTATGTATCAGGTCATGCAATGGGTGGATGTGACAGGAAAGTCACATAACAAAGGACTGATGATAATATTCGACTCATAGTGCAGAACATAACTTTCAATTAAGTCTTTTAAGCAGGGAGCCTCCCACCCTGCTACTGACACAGGACAACTTTCCTAGTCTCTCCACCACCGTAACATCACGCACCAGACCACAGACTTAACTCAGAAGCTTTAGTGGGTACCTGGCGTAGAAGGACTACAGAAAAAATGCAAAGCAACACCACAAACACACAAAAGTTGAAAAAAGTATTAGGGCAGGAGATCCCATTTCTCAGTGTAGGAAACCATTTGTGCACACGTTTGAACACAGACCTCCAAACCAGACTTGAGTGCACAGACGTAGAATGTTTGTGTTGTGATCCTGCTAAGGGTCTTTTATGCTTTGGAGATGTTACTTGCATTTTGACTAATACCTATCAGTCTTTGATGAAAGTTGTAGCCAGATGCTGCACAAGTTACTCCGACACTGAATAATGTGCTCTAATTTATTCCTTTAAAAGCTATTCTAATTTACTGCTTTACTTAGAGGAAGCAAGCACATTTGCTAACTTCCCAGAATTAAATATCCATTGACTAAGGCAAAAACCCAAAACCCTGAACAAGTGATGGTTTTATTGGCTGAGAGATTCTGGGGAAGCTGGGATAAGAAACAGCAACTTAAACACGAAGACAATGAGAACTTCCTCCTAGTGGCTGGATGATTGGCATTTGGCTCGGGATCAGCCTTGAGAAAGTATCCTCCCCCGTCGACTAAGTGCACTTTTTGGCAGTACGCAAACACCATCAGGAAGAAGGTAGAAAAATGTGTCCTCCTATGACTCCATATTCTGAAATCTACAGACATTTTTTCCAGTACATAACATCAGAAAGAAAAACAATGAATACAGAGTGCTGGTTGTTGTTCCCTCATCTTCTTGCAAAGCCAACACTAAAAAAAGACTTCAACCCGCCAAAGAACCTTCTTTAAACCTCCCATTTCCTGGTAAGTTTAAACTTATCCTCTCAGATAGAAAGGAAGCTTGGTTCCACAAAAGAACATTTTTAAATCTAGAGTGAATAAAGATCAGGTAGTATTCACCTACAGAAATTGAAATATGTAAAAAGATAAATACAAAATTGTGCGTGAAGCTCGAAAAATCTGTGGTCAATGGCATTTTACACACTCTAAATTCCAGTAAATCAATTTCAGCTACAAAGGCAGTACCAACAAGATTACAGTGTTACAAAAGGAGAGAGAGAAAGAATAAACTATACTGGGAAAATAACAAATGGAATTCAAATACATCAAATCACTGTTCTTGTCCTTTTCTTAAAGTTTAAGAAAAATTTGTTCAACTCTATCAGAACTATTCAGACTTTGATCTCCTACGCTTCCCTCCCTGTGCAGTTCCACAACTGCTCAGAAATGTCATGTTTTAAATTTGCTCAACAGCTATTTAGCTCAACAGTCAAGGTTTTAATAATCCAAAACACTAATTACGTAAAAACATCTGAAGGAGGAGGGGAAAAAAAGTTTGCTTCTACCTATTTATAAGGCTGTCTAATAACTATGGTCATCCAGCTACACAACACCTTCTTCTGTACTCTAGCTTTGGAATTAAGGTTGCTCTTTGCAATTCTTCAATTGCCCTAATCATTAAGGACATAAAAATCATAGCTGTAAAAAAGCACATGTACTACTCCTCTGACAGGTCCCCATAATTGCAAAAATAGCCTTTAAAAGCCTTGAAATTTTTATACTGATGAGAATTTTTTTTTAAAGTGGACTTTAAGAGTTTGAGGGTATATCTTGGGATTGATTTGTGGTGGAATCTGAAGACTGAAAAAAAAATTAAAAACTACAGGCTAATACCTTTCATATTTCTGTTTTGAACAGAAGACATAATCAAGTTCCAGCTATATAATTTGTGACTAATCTCAATATAACCTAATGATAGTTCTAGAGATAACTAAAACTCTAGGATTATCATTGCTGGCTTACCAAAACTTAGACCTTAGCAGGTCAATTTAATTCTGTATTCTGGCAGCTCTTAAAAAATAAAATATGCTGGTCAAAAAGCATTTAATGCACTCTAAAAAGGTCAGTTTCTAAAAGACTCTTCTTCAATTCACAACATATCATTAACCATTTGCCTCCCTGATCACTCTGTTTTGCTGCCAGATATTCCTGTCCCAGATACCTGAGAGAGGCGCTGGCACAGTACATTCTTTATGTCCTTTCCATGAAGCACTGCACTTCACAAAAAAGGTGATCCTACATGTCTGAATAGAGACATATCTCTGTGTGTTTCTCTCCATATTACACCAAATTTAATTAATCTAGCAGTATGCAGTAAGATGCAGCGTTAACATCTTTCACTATTTGTGCCTGTTTTTAATCAAAGAGAAGGAGTAATAATTCAAACAGCACTAACATGGTTGGGAAGTCTTCACCTGTTACAAGGACAGTTTATGGAGCAAGAATTAACAGTTTAAAGAACAGTTATATGTCCTATTAATTGCAATCACAGTCACCTAAAATATTATCGGTAAGAATGCCAAAAATGTGGAAAGACTAAGGAGACAAGACAGGCTCATATGAAAATCTGCAACATCTACTGAAAACAATTTGGATTAGTCGACTGAGAAACAGAATTGTCTCACCTTCTCACTTTCCACAGCAAACACTATGCCCTACCTAAAACCAAATGAAGCGCTAACGGATGGCAAGCCCCAGATCTTTCAAAAAGCCTACATTTAAATTCAGTAAACTCAAGCAATGGTGACTGGAACACCAAGTGTCAGGCATAAGAAAGATTGCTGTGGGGACAAAAACACTCTATCCCACAGACAGGAGTTGTGGAAAGTAAAGACAATGTGCCACTTGAGAATGGAAATATTTTAGAATAATTAAAGCAATCACAATTTGCAGGAGTACTATACAATAAACTCAGATTGGTTAAATTTTCCAAATATGGTATCTGGGCTAAAATAATCCCACAACGACGACTCTCATAAAAGGTCCCAGGTGCCTGTTCCCAGAGGGATATAAACCTCTGTCCAGCTCTGGTCCAAAGCCTTTGAGATTGGGTCTCCTGTTAAAGGGAAGAACAAATCACCAAGATTATTTATGCTAACATGGACTGGTAGGGAGCAAGACTGAGGTGATGTGGAAGTCATAGTCACAAAGGCAACAGTAAACTAAAACACAAATGCATGAAAAATCTTTGTAGCTAGGTTTTCATTTTGACCTTTGTATATTTTACTGTGGACAATTCATAAAATGCCATAGTGCTTAACAATACATTATGAGTATCAGTAATTCAAAACCTAACAAGCTAAGAAAAAAAAAATGTAGTTGACCAATTAGTTCTAAGACAATCTCACAATTTAGCCTCTGCAAAACTTATGGCTACGTTCTTGCACGATGCCTCTTACATTTAGGGAAAAAGCCCCGGTACCTCTATGGTTAACCTATCGTGAGCCAAGCAGGAAGGGTTGCCAACGAACAAACCGCCTGATCCACAGAAAACAGTACAGACCTAATTTTGGTGAAAAACAATTCCTTCTCACTTCTCCACTGAGCAGTGGAAAATGCAAAAGTATCTTTAAATGGAAGGCAGTAAATAGTCCTATGGTTGTCACACAAGGCAACCCTTCGCAGGTTTCCAGTTTAAGGTACTTGTGTGCTCAGTGCTACATCAGAGCATGCCAGCCACAAAACTCTCCGTGCTGCTTTGCTGTGAACCGTATTAGGGAACTGATCTGATTTAAAACAAACAAGAACAATTTTCATATATATTAAAAAAGCTGTGCTACTTTTTGCCAAGTTAGTTACCCACTCTAATTCATCCCAGCACCGTTACATTACCCCAGTATTGCTACTGAATGTTTAGTATTATCCTAGTTGAATCACAGCTTCATGGCTACCACTGGCTTTTAAAAATGCAGTGACCTGGTGGTTCAGGAAACAAACAGGCACCTCTCCACACCAACCCAACCAACAGCACAGCTACGTGAGTTCAGCCCTGGCATCAGAGCAGAGAGACAATAGCCTAGTCAAAACAGGCAAAGAACCGGTCCCAGAGGCCTGGTCCAGCCTAGCCTCGCACTGCAAAAAAGAACCAGTAACCTCCTAAAACTATGGAAGTAGTGAAGATACTACAATTTAAAAATTATTTTAAAAAGGTTTGGCTGTCTGGGCACAAGTCTGCCAATCTCAGTGCACTCTCTACAAATAAAATGTGTGTTTGTGTACTCCATTTCACTCACCCTCTGAGAGACAGATGCATTAACACACCCCACTACCTCAGTCACAGGGTGTCGCATAAAACAATCCATCTACAAGCAGAAAGGCACATGCAATTTAAGACTTTTAGAATTCCAGAAGTTCCACCAAGGTGCACATCCAGAACCACCACAGCCCTGGCTGAACACATACAGACATTTCAGACACACTGACCAGGCGTCCCCACTCCAGCCCAGCAACAAAACATGCAACACATCTAATGCGTGCTAGCAGAACTGTACTAAACATCAAGCAGAGCAACCTCCAAAATCATGGCAGGTGGAGCTATCATCCATGCAAAATGCACAAACTCCACTGGCAACAGAGAATCCAAATCTCCTCCCTCCCAGCTGGGTGCCATAATTGCTTGCAACTGAACTGGGTTCTGACCCACTTCCCTGCCCCCTCAGTCCTTGTGCTGCTAACTACACAGCACCTCCGCCTGAAATAGAGAGGCAAGCCTTGCTGTTTGAAGATTGTCCTGGGGCATCCCTATCTTTTCACTTCCCACTTAGATGCTCTGACTTAGATGCTCCTTAGTCAGCATGCTGGCTGTTGCGATACCTGTTCCTGGACACTTCAGACATGTTTCCTAATTCTGCTTCCAAAGCCAAATGGCTAAAACTTAGGCATGGAGGTGTTGATCTAGAGAACACAATTTTTAGCCTGAATTCCAGGCTCAGTTTTCCATATAGAATCATTTAGGTTGGAAAAGACCTTTAAGATCATTAAGTCCAACTGTTAACCTAACACTGCCACATCCACCACTAAACCACGTCCCTAAGCGCCATGCCTATAGTCTTTTAAATAACTCCAGGGATGGTGACTCAACCACTTCCCTGGGCAGCCTGTCAATGCTTGACAACCCTTTCCATGAAGAAACTTTTCCTAATATCCAACCTAAACCTTCCCTGGCACTACTGTTTCATCTCGTCCTATCATTTGTTACTTTGGAGAAGAGACTGATCCTCACCTCTCTACACCCTCCTTTCAGGTAGTTGTAGAGAGTAATGAGGTCTTCCCTCAGCCTCCTTTTCTTGAGACTAAACAACCCCAGTTCCCTCTGTCGTTCCTCATAAGACTTGTGCTCTAGGCCCTTCACCAGCTTCACCAACTCTCTAGACCCTTCCTACAGCCAAGAGTAAGCCAGTGAGCAAGGAGACCCAAAGAGTGAGCTTACTAGTCAGCACAGAAACAGTTATTGGAGGCTGCCCAGGCATGTAAGGCTTCAGAAGCATATTAATCCAGCAGCTGAGGTTAAACACCTCACACGTATGCAACAAGAGAAATTTGATCAGGCTTGTGACAAGCTCTCTCTCTCTTCTGTTTCTTCTCTAAATGTAGGTAGTTAGTGTACACGTGTGCACTTCTGCACTCTCTCAAATGTTTCTTTCTTTCCCTCTTTAGAGAAAAAGAAAAATGCCAACAACCCACTCCTTATGAGCAATTTCAGCCTTTAACACACTGGATTTTGTGCAGGCCAAGTAACATTTTTGGTAAAGAATGTAATTACAATTGCACGTTTCTAAGGTACTGTAAATAGCATGAAATTATTTTAAAATGCTATGAAAAATGCATTTGCAGTATTCTTTTAAGTGTTTTAACAAAGCTTCAGTTGAAATTGCTTTATACCAAAGCAACAGAAGATAGAGTATTCTTATAAGGACCTCTTTATCTCCCTGCAAATGACTGAGATACAGATAGTTTCCAGAAAGAGAATGCACCAGAAAATATGCAACCTTATGTTTTACTAGCCATAGTTATCTAGCACCATAAAACATCAGCTGCTCTGTTTCTGAAGACTGTCATAGCTGAAGCAAACCAGCAGGACTAGCAGTCAAAATAGTGCCCAGATGCCTTAAGCCAATATAAGTTTGGTGCCATACAAACATACAGGCTCTATTCAGTATGGTGAGGCCATTCTATAGCCAAAGCAGCAGCAATTCCACAGATCAAAAGCAAAAATGAAGCTAAAATTAAGCACCACATTCATGCCATCTTCCAGGAAATACAGTATCACATACCTCCTTGTCATACTCCTTGGACAACATAGATAGATAAAATAGATATTGGCCTAAACAAGCTGGTCAGAAGACACATTGTTACCATTCAGGGCTGTAGGCTTGTCTACATTACAGGATCAGGAGGAGCACCTTTAACATATCATTTGAAGCACACCTGGAAGAGCTTCTCTAACCTACTGGGACACAAAGCTGCACAGAAAGATGAATTCATTTCCCCATGTGATAAGATCCACATAACTTTAAATACTTTTCAGCAGACATCACAACAGATGAGAGGCATGTGAGGATGTACACTTAACTGCTGGGTCCAGTAACACTCTCCTAGAGCTTTACATGAAGCAAGGTCACGCTGCAATTCCTCTTACAGTGACACCATTAAGGAAAACAGCAAGTTTCAAAAACTTGTTAAAACCACTGGCAGTGGCAACATGTGATCCCATCAGTACCTTCCTAACATATTAAAGACATAAATCCACAAATCAACCTCTTTCACCACCTCCACTCACCCCTACCTTGCTCCTGTAAAGAAAGGGATGGGGGAAATAGTAGTACAAAGAAACAGATAACCTCAGCTAAGACAAAAACCCCAGTGTAATAAAGCTGCTTTTCAGGGTTACTCAGCATTCACTGCAGCAGGGAGCTGTAGGGACTTTTTCCACAGGAGTCACCTCCACAAGTGGCCTCCCTAGGTTATTCTTGACAGTGCGGCCCAAAACTCACTGTGCACCTTGTGGGATTAGGACTCAAGTAGTTCCCTAAGGGTAAATGTCCTGAGCAAAGACAAAGAAACCACATGAAACTAAACACATAAACAATGGCAGGGAGGAGAGGGAAGGGGAGTGAATAATTTGCTTTCTCCTCTGTTTCAGTCACAGTCATCACGCATGCTACTTTGTACTTACGAAAGGTCCAAAGTTATAAGCTCCCATATAAATTCAGTGTCCCTTTATCAAATTTTGGTCTCTTAAGAGACAAGATGCAGTAAAAAGTCATAAACAGAATAAAGACACATGTTTTTTCTGAGGGGGAAAGTGGAAAAAGGATTCTTAAATAAGGTATTTAAGAATTTACACGCTTATGCCCAGTTCCAAAATGTAACTAGGCATCAGTGAGCACCACTGGACCTGTACAGACTAGCAATAGGACTTTCGGTGTGGATCTCACACGGTGCTACCATATTAAAAAAAAGAACTTATCATAGTGCCATTAAGTGTCATGACACTATTAAACCTGCAGTACACCAACGCAGTGGAGCTTCGGGGAAACAGATTCTCCTCTCCTTACTCACCAAGTATTCCCCCTGCAATTTTGATCTCACTGAGTGGCTGAAGCCTGTCCATAAGGGACTCCATTCCTTTCATGGACACAGTAGCCCATCATGTTGCTAGGATCCTGTTCCTTTCTGAGGGCCCATCGAATCCATGTGCAATGCAATGCAATTCTTCTCTACCATTTTTCTGGAGGAAGGGAAGAATGGCATGAATGGCAGCAAGGAGAGTAAATTCAGTTGTTCCCAGGCATATCCCACCTCACTGCTAGCACAGGGGAGAAGAGCACAGGAGAAGGAGCTGAACAAAGAGGCATGATGGAGTTGGATGATGCACAAAGGAACGCGCTGAGTATCCGTGACAGCAAAATAACAGACGTGGCATGGTTGCACCAGCATCTAATAGTTTTGGCATCGTTTGGAATCTCATTCATTTAGAATTGCATTGCCATGGTGTTTGTTTTTCAACCATTGCTTACCCAGACCTCATTATTTCACATCGCCCAGTGCAGGCATTGGATCGTTTATGCATACAAAAAAGCCCACAGACCCAGGGCCAGCAGCATCAATCCTTCACAGAACTCCAATTAATTCAGTCAAGGTAATGCATCTTGCAGGACTGGGGTGTTTAGTGGGAAATGTCTGATTATATTAACACCAAGACATATAAGAAGCCTGTGATGGGGACTAACTATCTTTGGTACGACAAAATTTAGGATTTTAAACGTAAATATGGCAGTAACTGGAAAGAACATGTAACTCCACTGACACAGCTTCCACAGTAAACTTCCAGAAAAACACAAGCAGGAAGAGAACAAAAAATTGTTAAATATACCAGCTCTGCGTAATAAATTTTCTTTACCTTGCATTAGAAACATCCCGAATATTGTAATGTAAGTAAAGTCAGCAACAAATCTCTTTTTGTTACCTTACTGATATATTTCTGACAGTCAGGCACTTGTTCTTCAAAGACTTACACATGCACTTAAAACTAAGCATGCAAGTAGTCCCACCAGGGTGGGAGGTTCATGCCTTCACTTGAACAGTTATTTTACAAATAGCTTTTTAGCATGTGATATTTATGTTCACTTTGTTCATAAGACAACATTTTAAAAATAACTTATACATTCTAGGTAATGGAGGCAGCCAGTATGTGCCTAATGCAGCACATAAGTTCACACATGCAGCAAGAAACAATTACATTAGAAAGTGAGAGATATACTACAGTATTTAAAAATCATCTCCTATATCAGTATTGTGCAGTTCAATACAAGTCTCAAAATTTATTCACATGTTATCCATCGCAGAGACAAAGTTTAATGGGATACAAGGGCTTCCATGCTAAGCCTACAGTTCTTAGATAGTTTCTAAGCTTTAATTTATCCAGTGAAAATATTCAAGTTTGGAATTTTCTTTAAGGCAATTTTTAACTGTTTAAACTGAGTGTAGCTTAGTGGTTATGAAATAGAAAGTTTAAAAATATTACCTATACTAGCTCCCATTATAAATAGCAGTCTCTGACTTTATGTTGAATGGACAAAGTAGTACAGTGGCAAAGGCAAAATCAGCCATGGGGTCTCACTGAGAAGTACCTTAGAACTTCTCACTGAAAAGACCTTCACATTTTACCAAGCAGTAGGACTTTAAAAAAGATAACAAGTAACACTTTGCACATGCACGATATAACAGCTATGCCCAGAACTGCGTAGCAGTATCTGGACCAAGGGCAGCTGACACTCACCCAACAGGCACAGTTAATTTTGCTGTAAAACACACACTGGGTGAATGGCAAGGGGTATTAGCTAGACTACGTAACTTTGTAACTTCTCTTTAGAAGTATCTGGCTAAAGGGCAGGGAAAAACCATTGTGATTGCACTGTTAAACACTCAAAATTAAGAAATAAAGCATGACACACTATATAAAAGGTCATTATTGCTCTGTACATGCATTATCATAAAGACTTTCCACACAGCCTGTTTTCTGTGCAATTCAGAAAAAGAAGCCAGTACCTATGATGGTAATTTAGTTACCAATGAGGCAAAAATCTCTTGTAACACCTCACTTGCAGTTTTTACTGGCAATTTGTGCAAATAAATAATTTACAGTGCAGTTTTCACAAAGCACTTTCAGAAAACGTTTTCAAAGATTCAGAAGACTGATTTGCAATACACATTGTTTAAAACTGCATAAATTGTGAGACACTGAGTAACATACAGCTAAGAAAATTAAATGGCACTGTAATGGACATTAAATATTCCATGCATAAAAGCTTTGCCCATTTCTTGATACCTGAGTGCTTAACTATGCAGCCTTAACAGTATCCTGTTTGGGTTTTCCTTTTGACAGACTGAACTCCTAGAGCCTGCTTAAAATGTCAACATTTGAAATCTTGCAAGCAAAGAACAATTGCATTCAATCCCAAAGATTCAGATGCCTACAAGGATGTAATTAAAAAATTAAAGGAAGTGGTCATGCAGGATACTGGCAAGGAAAAGGTACTGAAGGAATTTTAGAAAAATCATTCAACTCACCAGTCCATTGTTTGGCTGAGGTGAAAAAGGCAAACATTACTGAGATGCATCAGTGAGGAAGTTAGAACACAAATCAAGGCCCGTGCCTGCAAGCACATGCGAATAACTTCAGGCCGCGAAGCTCTTTACAAGGCAAAGTTATTCATATGTGTGCTTGCAGAATCTGAGCTCAGACGTTACCATTAAGAGTACAAAACACATTTTGCCACTGACTTCAATAAAAATAGAAAATCATCTGTGTTTAACAGAAATTCTTTCACCTCAAGAAGATAAAAACCCTGCAAGTCACACAAGGTAACTTAATAATTAATCCATTCTAGCCGCTCCCAGCTCTACTTTTTTTTTTTTTCTAAAAACATTAAGTCTCAAAACACATTCAAGCCTGCAGAAGCCACGTGAGGGCTGTAAACCCAGGAGTACAAAGTGCTGTTCCTCTGTCTTGCAATGCACCAAGGATGCTTATGACATTGGTGACAAGCCATTGTTCTTTTATCAGGTATCTCTCTGCCAAGCTTGATGTAATCAGAAACATACTACGTTCAATTCAGTTTCTCCTTAAGTGTTGAGTCTTTTCAACATATGCTTGTAAAGATTTTGGTGATCTGAACTGTGCAAAAAGCCAAGACAAAAGAAAAAGGACCCCATACAAATGTGTAGCATGGAGCACATATGTATACTGGATTAGACAAACACTAACTATATATGCAACATTTGTACGTTGCATGAGTAGTACAGATTTAAACACATTGTGGATTAAGAACTGCTGCTTGGAGAGGAAAGATAAGTAGATGGTTCATAAATTCAGTGAATGGAAGACTTTTAAAGTCTTTTAACACCAAGAGTTTGGTAAGATGTAACTGATGTGCTGGGTGAACGGATCAGTAGGCAATCAAAAAAGAAAAGCTAGACAGGACAGCTAAGATTTATAAATAATAAACATCAGATTTGGGGATGACTGTTTCATGTACCCCAGCAGAGGAATCACACATTGCCCAATTCACCAAAAGAGTATGCATTTCAGATAACCTAAGTTCCTAGTGAGGAAGGTGTTGACAGGAGCAGCTCTGTCACAGACTCACTAAAATAAAGGAGTGTAAAACTCTGGCCAGACTGAGCACGTGTGTTACTTTGCGTTGTTTGGGGAAGTTTTGTTTTCTGATGTTTTCTCAATGCATGTTTCATCACTGCCTTCAAAAAAAGCAGGATGTGGCCCAATTTTTTTTTCAAAGTCTCAGTATTCAAAAAAGAACCTAATGAAAGCCTAGTTATAACTTTTGAAACACCAATATTACATATAAATTTACCTGCTGTTAGAAGTGGAGTATCTATTTTTACATGGCCTTGATCCAGCTAACGGCTTTTTTCTTTTTCTGGAATGAAGTGTGTTATTAAATAACTGATAAAAGTATTTAAATTTATTTAACCTTCTGAAACAGCAGAAAAGCCTAACTAATAGGTATCAGTCTGACAAGAGAGAACAGAGATGTGAAACCAGTTGAAAATTGTAATCAAAAATGAAAACAGAAGGTTAAAACAGGTATATGGAGAAAATGGGGGGAAAAGGCAAAAGGGGACTGTCAGGCTAAGGCCTGAAAGTGGGGCAGGGCCAACATCAGTGCCAGCTCTGGGCACGGCGAGCCCAACAAGGTCCTGACCCGCCAGCTGCTGTCCCAAGGACCCACTGCATTCTCTTCTCCAAAAAATAAGTGTATATAGACATGTACGTATGTGCATTTTGATGCATCGCTATAATGTGTGCGTATGGCGGGGTGCTTAAAGAGCCACAGCTGGGCCTAACAGCGCTCGGCAGAGCCGCGGCCGGGCCGGGGCGCGGGTGCCCGGCGGGGCG
>NW_010337808.1:730-1352 GCF_000700745.2 Antrostomus carolinensis | reverse complement strand
TGCCCTGTGTTACCAGGACACTAACTCTGCTATGCACTTGCTTCCAACCCAGGGGAACAGTTGAAACCAGTTTTAAAATCTTGGTTTACTTTGCACTGGAAACTTGTATTTCTCTACCAACTGAGAGCGTGGCTGCTGGCCATGAAAATCTGCATAGTTGGGGGAGGAGATGGTGCTTGAGATCCTCTAAGGAAGTCTCTGAAGAGAATTTGTTGAAATCCAATGAGGAGTTGGAGATCAAGAGTCTTCTCTGTGTCCATCCCTGTAATGTCAAAGGAGAGGAACAGTCCCATGAGCCTTCTGGGAGCTCTACTGCTGAAATGGCTTTTATTTCTGTCATTCACAGCTGGTTGCGGGAGGCCCGGGTTCAATTCCTGGCCAATGCAGCACTATTTTACTATTTTCCTTCTTTACTTTTTTCTTCTTTGACTTCTATCCATAACACAGACCCACACATTTCAAAAAATCTCAGCCTAAGTAAAGATCCTCACCTTAATCTTTGATAAAGGTGCAAAAGCTTCCACTGTCTAACTCCATACAGGGGTTTTTTGGGGCGCTATAGCAAATCTCACGCTGCCCTCCCTAGACAGGCACGACCGGCCACTTTATAATCCAAGTAAAC
>NW_010337808.1:0-522 GCF_000700745.2 Antrostomus carolinensis | reverse complement strand
AGTCCCGCCCAGGCAGCAGCTCCCGCTGGAGGGACACACTGAGCTCGAGCAGCACGGACCACTGAGGGGATCCCTTTACTGCCTGGATTTAACTGATGGAGCTTTGTTTGAAGAGGAATAACTTGACAGACTTTCCTCAAGAATTTGTGACCTATGTCCAGCACCAAGGCTTTGGAACTCTCCAGCCATCCACACCTTGCTCCACCTATCACACGTATCCTTATACAGCATGAACTTTAACCAAGGGCTGAAGCATTAACTAACGAGGCAAAAGGCAGCGGAAAGCAACGTGCAGCGTCAGAGTCTGCAGGCAGCGGGAGCTCCTCACATGTCACCAGCCAGAGCACGTGGAGGTGCCTGAGCAGAGCAGCAGTTCCTCAAGCGAGGCTGTAGACACAGGGGAGATGCTGCTGGTGCCGTTCTGTGATGGGTTTAAGCTGATCTAAATCCATGTATCTCAGAAAGGGTTGGCCCTCACCTTCCTCCTCCTCATACTCTTCCCAAATTGGGGTTTCCAGCTCC
>NW_010337807.1:10776-10992 GCF_000700745.2 Antrostomus carolinensis | reverse complement strand
GCCCCTTTGTCCCGGGGGGATGGGGGCTGTGAGCGGGTGCCGGGCTGGTCGCTTGTCCTCATTGTCCGAGGGGCGATTCAAGCGTTCGTGGGAAGTCCGGGTTCCTTGGTCTGCTGAAATTTTGGGCCTGTATTTAGACCGAAATTTGTCTCCCTGGAAGCATTTGCACGCCCAAGGGTAGGCAGGTTACGAGGGGTTTACCTGCACCTAACGGCT
>NW_010337807.1:0-10759 GCF_000700745.2 Antrostomus carolinensis | reverse complement strand
CTGGGGGACTGTCAGCTTTAGACCTGAAGCCTTTAATTTGCCTTCATGGTGTTTGAGCTTTAAATTGAAGCTGCAGGTCCTAGTGTCTGCCTGGACTGGAAAGTTACTGTTCAGCTTTCCCAAAAATGCTGTGGGATTTGTAGCACCTCCCTAGATCGATGTATGTTTGCATCCCTACATCTCCCCTGTATGTTTGCAATGTGCTGTTTTTCTCCTGAAAGTGTAACAACGTTTGTTTGGGGAAGCACTGCCAAGTTTAGCAACATGTGGTGTTGGTTGTTTTCTGCATGCTTGCTAAATTTGTAAGCTTGTTTTACAAGAGAATATGACACAGTTTATGGATGATCTAGGCTGTGTTTACACAGAAGAACAACAGTGGTGTGTCAGTGTGTTGAGGATGGTGTGTGTCCCTAAAGGCAGTGCTGTGTGTGTCTGTGCAGAACTGAGCATCTGAAAGCCTTGTTAAATCATTATTATACAGTGACCTATAAGTAACTGTGTTTGACATGGCAATTTTTGGAAATCACCAAGCATTTGGGGGGGGTTGTTTGTTTCTGTCATGAAAATCCTTAATAACATTTGGGTAAGATGAATAACATACAGAAGACTATGGTATCTGGTAGCTGCTTTGACAGGGATATAGATATTTTGCTGGAACCAAGAGGAATGTGGGATCTGCAAGCGTGGATTCAGCCATATAAATCCTTATTCCCTTGAAGTAAATGGAAAATTACTAATTCAAATGGAGTTAATACTTAAACATTAATAAAAATGCAGCTTACATAATCTTGCAATTAATGTACTATAAATATATTCTGTATTTTTTGTGTGTATGATGGGCTATGAACCAGCTGGTTTTGATTAAGGTGTGAGTATGTATTTCTCTATGCTTTTATATTTAAGTAACATAGGATTTCCTTTGTATCCTTTCCCCCCAGAAAATCGTGAGGATATGCTGAGTTCAAAAAGCAACAGGCTGACAGAAGCTTTGGAAGAAGCCAATAAATTGTTTAGTGGAGGTAAAACAAATTCTGTGGTCCTTATTAGAGGTGTTTGTTTGACAGTTGGCCAGGTGTGAGATGATGATGCCTTATAAACAAAAAAGGACAAGAGAATGAAGTAGAGATCCAAATACTTTATCAGAATTATTAAAGTATAACTTGAAATAGATATGTGTAGTTGAAGAGGAATTGCTTGAATGAGTTGATATGAGAAAATAACTGTCATTACTTTAGTGGTTATTTGTACTTACAAATACTCCTTGCTTTTTCTTGACTCTGTAGAGCAATGTGCATAAGTAGTACATAGAAAAGATAGCTAGTGCAGAGGGGTTCATTTCACTTGGAGAAATAGAAAATGTCAATGAAAAATGCATTTTATTCTTTAAGATAATGTGTTATTTTTCCATGCTTGCTTTTGTCAGTGTCACTCCCTCTTTTTTTCTCTCTCTTTTTAAATGCAAATATTATTATAAGGATTATGTAAGCAACTGTATTAGAAGTCATTGCAATGAAATTATTTACAAAGCTCTATACTCAGGGTAGTCTGTATGCTAAATTTTATTATTATATTTTTGACAATTTCATATTATTAACATAAAATCTTTTCTGTAACAGTTTCCTGTGCACGAGAGGCTGCTCTGGATGCCCAATTTCTTGTCTTAGCATCAAATCTAGGAAAGGAGAAGGCCAATGAGTTGCACTCTCAGATGACATCATTTGATTCACTAGCATTTGCAGAAGACTTGGTAAGTTCTAGACTCTGAATTTGCCAACAATTTTGCTAGAGGTTTGCACTATTTGTTACAGAATCATAAAATCAAAGCCTTGGATTATCAGGTAGTGCCTGACAGTTCTGATGGAATTTAACACTTTTCCTGTCAATTTCTTTGGTGAACTTCCTGGTTACTGTTGTTAATGGTTTTAAACTATGTAATTAAGCATTTCTGATTTGCATAGAGGAAAATCTAACCTAAAATGCAGACATCTCCCCCCCAGTTGTTGCATTGCTGCTACTTTATCACAGTTCTGTTAGTTTGTGCTCTTCAGGTAGTCTTGTGCACTTTTTTTATACTCACTGATTTGTAGTTTCCCAGTAGCTGAGTAGTTTCTTTATGCTGTCCAAGATATCCTGTCCATCAGACGGTTTTGGATGGAGTTCTCAAGGCTCAGTGTCACTGACATGAAGTGGGACTTTGGATTACTTGCATGCTTTTAGATTTGACACATTTGTCTCTTTGTCCTGTGACTAGGTGGAAGAGTCAGTTCAGAGTAGCTTTGAAACAGACTTTTTTTTTCCTCTGAAAATTTTCTCTTATGTTACAGTTGATTAATAAGGATTCTGAGTCTTTGGTCAAGTCTAGAGCTCTGCAATATAAAAAACCATCAAGTTCAGTTGTTTTATTTAACTTTTTCCTGGGAAAGTCTGGATTGGTGGATGTGAGGTTGAGCCAAACAAGTTGATTTATGTTACCTGAGGAGCTAGGCTTCCTGGAGATGTGTGGTGTTCAGAAACTGTGAGACATCTTAGCTTTATAGTGCAGTTGAAGTAATGCTTTGCTTCTTCGTACATCACTGAAATTCTGTTGGAATATAGGCAGTTTTATTTACCTGTGGCTCTTTTTCATTGCTTGCTGATGCTTGTTGAACTTCTTGAACACAAGAAGTCTGTATGTGAGTGTTTTTCTGGTTTTGATATCTTCAGGAAAGCTGAGGTTCTTATGCAGTGGTACTGAATATTAATCTAGCAGAACCAACACCGTTATACAATATTTCACCATTAATGTATCTACTGATCTTCCTTGAAGTGAATTTTCATTGCAGCTTTTTTTCTTTTGTAGCTAACCTTCATGGGTATAAATCGCATAGAAGTAGAAGAAAATGATAGTGATTCTGAGGGCATTCCAGGTGGCTATTTGCCTAGTAATGCCTGGCATAAACTGGGAGAAGAAACAGAAAAGTACTTCAGAAGAGCACCTTCTTTTCACTATATGTAAGTTTATTTAAGGAACTAGTATATACTGCTGCACAAGCTAATGGCTTTAATTGATTCTTATTTTTAATGCCCTGGGCTTGAGTAGAGTTTAATCTCAGGTCATAGAATGTCAACAAGAACTTCTGTGGGGTCTCTGTACTTAATGGTACAGTGAACTCCCTGTCTCCAAAAATATTTCATAATATTTCTCTCTTTGATTTTGATTTGGCTTGAATACAAAAGAATATCACTTGTATCTGGTAGAGATAGGAAGGTATTTTTGATTTACCTGTTTCAGACCAGACCCAGTAGAAGTGATCCTCTTTCCTTTAAAAGCTGGCTCTTCCCTCATCTTTTTCTCACTGTACAAGCTGCAGCCAGAATAAAGAATAGAGGAACCTTTTTTCTTCCCTTTCCTTGGCAGTTATGGAAGGTCAGTCCATCAGGATCTATGTCTTTTACCTGGTGATTTTATTATCACAGAGAGACTGACAGTGCTTGTAAGTCTGTGTTAATGGGTTGTCTTTTAGAATCTTGCTGTCCTCCTTCAGAAGAAATCATTTGAATACTGGCAAGTGGCCTTATGTAGACTCGGCATCATGTCTCTTTGTGCCTAGACAACCCATTTAGTAGGAGGCTTTTTAGCTGCTGTCAAATGACCCTTAGTCACCTGGCTTATGGACAACACTTCAATTTAAATCTCTTACAAAGCTGGCCTACAATTGCAGGATCTAGTTCAATTAAATGATTAAGAATAGAGCTGATAGAATATTATTTGGTTGTCTGTGCTTTTAAACATGTTCCACCCCCCAGCAAGTATCACTGTAATTGTAAGAAAGTTGGTGAATATAATAACTTGATCATACAATATCTGCTATTTAATGTTGGATAGCTAATTGAGGTGTTTCAAACTTAGGTTTACGTTTTCAAGCCGTATGCTCTAAGCAATAAGTATGTTTTCCAATCATGTTTATAATTTTAAGACAAAACTGCAAGACTTTTTCTCACTAGTTGCATTTTCACATCTTATCTAATGATGGGCTTCTTTTGATGCAGGGTGTGTGAATATTAGCAAAGTGTTGCTTTTAAATAAGGAAGTGTAGTCCTTAGTTTAGGAGAAGAACTATTTATTTGTAACTCCATCCACTCTTATCTGAGGCCTGAGGTTTGTTTGGGTTTTTTTTTTTTTCATGGTCATTCTGTGACTTCTGAAATTGAACAGACGCAGCTCAACCAAGATAGGGAAAATAGGTGCTGCAGAATTTTTGGGTACCTGCCGAATTGAGTCTCAATTCACACTCTCTCCTTTAGGCATCTAACTTGGTGGAGATTCAAGGCAACCAAAGTTAGGAGCCTAAGTTCCTTATATAGTCAATGGAGAGAGGTAAGCACTTCAAGAAAGTGCCTAAATCTAGCACGTATGTTACACTCGTGTTGTTTAATGAGAAACGTCGGACCTCTTAGTTCTGTTGTACCTCTGAATGTTCTATTGATTGACTATATTTTCAAAATTGGTGTTTATTTATTTATTTTTTTAAAAAAGCTTACTGCAAACCTGAACTTAAAGAAGCTAAACAACAGATGAAAAAGATAAATATTGTATGGAGAGAGTCTTCAGGCAGAAAAGTTTGTAATAAATTCAAATGGAGATATTGGAGGATATGAACCATATACTGTTCACCTCTGTTTCATTTCTTAACTAGTTTTAAGAAAAGTAGGTTTAAAGTTTTCAGTTAAAAAAAAAAAAAAGAAAATTGCATCAAATTTTATACATCCTGTGATAATTCTGGTATGAGGCTGCCAATGTATATGGGGAACAACTTCTGGGAATGGTTGTTCACAGAAATCTCTAAATGTGATGAGCCTTTATTTTTAGATATCAGTCATTACTTTGCACTTTTGGCTGGTCAGCAGCTCAGTATATAGATTTCTTAGCATACAATGTAAAACATATTTCCATATATATGTTCTTTTTATTTTGGGTAGGTTGGGATCTTTCAAGTCTGATCCTCCTGTACCTAGGCAACGGATTGAGAGGCAGAAAAAGGCTACAGGAGGAGAAGAAAAACGGGCAATGCCTGCTCAGGTTTGTGATGTGTCATCTTTATTAACTATTTGTTATGGCATAGTTATTACAAGTGACTTTTAAATCTCTCTGTTCATGTTTTGGGTTTGTCAGTTATGAACTGGATAGTACTAAAGGATTTGGACTTAATTGTTAGGCTTCTTGATTTGTTTTGTGTGAACTGCAGTATTTAATTGAGTGGAAGGAAATAGGATGTACAGACTGATTACAAGGTCAGAAATAGGACTTACAGATTGATTGTTTTTTTTTCAAGTTCAAATTAGCTTCTTTGCTCTGATGCTTATTGCTTTGAAATTAAACAAAATGTAGCTTTACATGAGCATGTTTTCAGCTTTTATTTAGAAAGTGTTTAACTGTGTGGTACTTGCACAGAAACATGGTTAACAGCAGCAAACTAATTAGCTCACTTGACCACTCTTTCTTTTTTTTCTTGCTTTCTGTCTCCCTATTCTTTCTGTCTTACTCTGACAGAAAGGCAAAAGCCTGAGAATACTTATTTTAAAGTTCAAAAAAAAAAATAAACCATGTTGTTGTGGGGATCCTCTGGCTGATAATGCCAGTACATAGAGGCAAAATGTTGAATATGTCTTTAAATACAGCCTACTTCCTGATAATCCGAATAGTGATAGAAATTATTCTGATACAGTTTGTACTGGGAAGAAGAGGAGATGGAGAGTTTGAGAGAGTTGCTTCGAGAAGTGAGTGACTGCTCTTGTTGCTTAGGTAAACACTGATGATCAGCATACATGTTAATCTGTGTTAGATACATGGTTACGTGTGAAAGTTTCTGTAGCTTGTGCTATTGCCAGGTGGTCAAAGGGAAAATGGTGGTTAACAGGAACAGCAAACAGGTTACTGAAGACTACTTGAAAAGTGAATTTGGTACTCTGCTGATGTCAGTACTTGAAGGACGATTTGGAGTACCCTGCTTTACAGATAATGAACAAATCTGTAAAATCACAATAATCGTGTCCTTTGATCATGTCAAGTTTCATGCCGTGACATTTCTTACACATAAATGTAGGTGCCTTTTCTGAAAAAAAGTTAAAGATCTTAATAAAGTGCCCTTCTATGCTTATAAATAAACTTCTTTGGTACTACTAGGAGTAACCCAGTTCCACAGAACTACTGGAAAGTAAGAGCAGACCTGTATGTAAATATGCTCAGAGCATACAAACTGTGGCCTTTCAGTTTGATAGTGTAAAATGGGAATTAATTCCTAAAGCACTTTCTGAGTTGTCTCATGTTTCCATAAGTGTGTCTGTAACTGTGTGTTTGTGTTGAGAGAAAAAAATACCTTTAATGTTATGTGTTCATAAAAGGCTCTTTTCATATTCTTGTCTCACAACGCTTGTTATTTGAGGTGAAACTGTGTTTCTTTTTTCTAGTTAAAAAAAATGGAGGAGTCTCATCAGGAAGCTACAGAAAAAGAAGTAGAGAGGATTTTGGGATTATTGCAAACTCATTTTAAAAATGATCGTAAGTATGATTCAGTTAAGCTTTTAAAGCATTAATCTGAGAAAATGAACACACTCAACTTAGAATATAGAACTAAACTACAGAAACAAAATTAGGTTGAGTTTGCAAGTAGAAATCTTTATGTTGAAGGGTATATACTGACTGTGTAGTTTTTATAAACATTATAATCAGTGGCTGTTTGATTGCAAAGTAAATTTAAATCCTACCCTCTCCCTCTTATTAGAGCATGACATTTTTAGAGGCAATTAAATAGTCACTGTGTACCTGTATGCATGTGGCTAGAGATGGAATAAAATCATATTCTCTAGAAACTTTATTTCTGCAGGCAACTGGGAATTCAGCATTGTAACTAAATTGATTAAATTGACATTCATTTAGCTTTTAAAAGGAGTACTGACTTTCTTAAGTTTGTGTTCACATATATTACCTCTGTGTTTACCACCTGTTTGTTTTTTTCTTTTAACAAACCCATTTTTGCATCTCTAGCTGATACACCCATTTCCTTCTTTGATCTTGTGATTGATCCAAACTCTTTTGCACGCACTGTGGAAAACATCTTTCATGTGTCCTTCATTATAAGGGTAAGATATGACAAGTTCTTGGAATCTTATTTATCTAGAAATATGGTTTGTTGTTTTTATGGCTTTAATATTGACAGATTAGGATTTAAATATTAGGAATGCTAATTAGTTTTCTACAGACAGTCTGTGATATTGTGGTAACTGAACAAAAAAGAAATCAGAGTTGACAGACTAAATTTTATTAGATTTTTCCACTACAGTCAATTTACCAACAAAGCAATAATGAAATTTTTGCTGTCAATACACCCTTCAAAAAGGGATTCTAGCTCACATTATTTTAGATTATAGAAGAGTTATTGAGGTTGTAGGAAAGTATGTCAGTGCGGTGTTTTATGTTCTGTTAGAATCTGTAGGTGTGCGCTTCAAACTATACTTTGTTTGTCCAATAAATAAAATTAATTTGGGAAAAGAGAAAAAAATTACAAAGGTATTTTGACTAAATTTGGGTTTATAGAGAACAGTGATGCAATTATGAAGTGTTAACTCAAATATATTTAATGAATAATAATGATTTTTAATAAATCAAATTTCTTATAATCCAACAGTTACCAGCTGTCCTGTATCAGCTGCATTCTTTATGAATAAGTGCTATATTTAGATTATTTTTCTTATTTGGTATGCCAATTAGGATTTTTTATCTATATATATATACACACCTGTTTATGATTATGTAATATATTAATTAAAAATATGAAATCTCACTGGATTATCCTAATTTCTGAAACTTTAAATCCTATGGTCTTTTAGGATGGCCTTGCAAGATTAAAGCTGGATGATGATAAATTGCCAATAATAGGTAAGATCTAGTTTTAAAAGACTATACTTGTTCTTTTCTGTTACAACATTGAAAAGTAGCTGCATCTTAGATGTTTACAAAGTTTTAGGTACATTTTTAGCTGCGAGAGTAGAGATTTGGAGATGTGCAGTGAATGTAATTGAATGCATGGAGAGATTTGTGAGAGTGACTGAAAGAATGGAGTCTCTTTAAATATCAAAATGTGTTAAAAGGCCATTTATATGACTTAATTATCTTAATAGAAGTAAAAGTTCATTGCCTTTCCTTTTAAGTGATATTTTCACTAATAAGTATATGAACATTGTTACATTTTGCTGAGAGATATTTTTTGTGTGCAAGAAATCTTTGTCTGTCCGAGTTGGGAAGTGCTCCCAACTTCAGAACAGTTGGAAAGGAAATGCCATGCTATGTACGAGGTCTCTGGCTTTCTTTACCACAGTTTATCAACAGCATTAAGGCTTTGGTGGGATTTCATAAAGGGTTACATACTTAGGTCCTTCTGGGACTCTGAGAAATGTTAATTTCTAAATTTTCAGGAGGTAAGAGTAAATAAATTTCTTAAGAAGCATATGGTCCAGGCTATTGATAGAGAGTAGCTTAGTGGAGTATGTATAACTGATTTGCTTTTTGTGAAGCTTTTGTATTCCTGGAGGAAACTGACTTTACAAGTGCAAATATTGTATTTTGAACAGAGCCTTCAAAAGACAACAAAGGAAAGGAGGATGACCATAGCACCGGAGTGCGGAACCAGGCTGTCATCTCTCTGAGCCATCGAGAATGGAAGGTATAATAGAGAGCACTTGATAATTTGATTTATTTTTTGTTTCTTGAGTATAAGAATGCATCTGAGAGCTGTGCTGTTACATACTCTGATGAGGATAGGTGTTCCTATGTATATTATCACTCCATTTAATTTTATGGATTCCAGAAAAATCACAAATCTAACGAATGCTTTTAACTGCAAGAAAACTGAGAATAGCAATTTCGTATTTGATCCTTGAAGCCTGGTCAGTTTAAGTACTTTTAAGTTGTGCAGTGACTTGTCTTTTCTGCTTTATATGAGGAATGGAATCTGTTTCTTCCTTTATACTTGCTTCTAGAGGGGAAATTCTCCATACAATTTCTTCAGTGTTTGCTCCTTGTAATAAATCTTAGGCAAAAAGTAGTTTTTAGCACGTCCAATTTCTCCTTTGTCCCTCGTTCAGAATGTGTAGAAGAAACTAATTTGAAATAGTGCGTTAGTATGAGAAACTTTATTACTTACTTGGTGGTAACTGCAATTAAATTGAAATAGTTAAGTCTCGTAACTTACTCACTCTTGTTGTCTCTAACCAGGAGATCGTAGAAACATATGA
This sequence comes from Antrostomus carolinensis, assembly GCF_000700745.2. Taxonomy (NCBI): domain Eukaryota; kingdom Metazoa; phylum Chordata; class Aves; order Caprimulgiformes; family Caprimulgidae; genus Antrostomus; species Antrostomus carolinensis. The sequence goes on along the minus strand of NW_010337807.1, from coordinate 1,489 downwards.
AATAACAGAACCCATGATTAGCCCTCCCTATAATAGAAATGAAGAGGAAATGGAGATAGCTTAATTGTTCAGGTAAGTTCTTTTCATAAATCTAACTAAATAAGGATATAATGCATGAGTTCCTTCTGCATGTGGAAGAACTGCAGGGAAACTACTTGTGACTTATAAACGTACCAAAACTATAAGCAGGGTAACTGTATAATGTCTGGAACATTTCTGTATTCTTGATCTCTTCATGGAACGAAATGTCATCTAGTCTTCTGCGCAGTACTTAACTGAAAAAAAACTCTTTATTTTTACATTTGGTGGTCAATTAAGTGATATACTTGATTTAATTTTGGAACTTTATACTCGGAATGCAATGCTGTGAAGAATCATAGCTTAGTTTTTGTACTTTTTTTATTTTAGCCTACTCACAGCTTATGAGTTTATAATAGAGTAGTCTGAAGAAGGACTTAAGGAAGCAGGGGAAGGGAACACAGTCTGGTTCCCTCTAAAATCCTTTAAACAATAGGTTTCAATTCTTTTATTGTCACAGTTATTTGGTAAGTTCCAAATCTTAATGCATATTGTCTTATTGTTTCCTCTCTTTTTTTTTTCTTTCCCCCTAGGTGCCTTAAAGAAAATATTTTAAAATGTTTCCTTCAGAAAGATTTTATATGTATATATTGTAAAATTAAATTTATTTTTATTGAACATCTCGACACTTTATATAAACTGTCTTGGTTATAGCTGTCACAGGGTTGTTACCATATACTTTCTATTTATTGTGGCTTTGTTTACTACTTTATATAAAGTTTACAGAGACTTAGAAACTTTAGTAAAAAGGAAATGCAATCCCCCTCTTTTGTCCCTTGTCTCTTGCCAGTAGCAGCCTGCAAGTGAAATTTACACGGTTAACCATCTCCGTGATAATCTGGTTATCTAGATGATCTCGGGTGCCAGGAGAAATTGATACTGTCTTTCTGTTCTTACTCTTCTGGAAATGAAGGTTTGAGTTTGGAAATTTGGTCTCAATTACAGATAAAAATTCCTTCTTCCTTTCTCTTTTCCCAAAGTCCATCATGTCTATTTGGTTTTGTAATTTGGGCAGGACAGGATTTTTTATTTTTTTTATTTTTTTTTTCAAAATAAATAAAGTATAGCCCCTTCTCCTGACAATGCTCCTCAGAGGACCGCTGTCTCTGGAGTTTTTAGGGTGTCTTCCTTCCTTTTCTCCTCAGACAGGGCTTCTGATGGAGCAGCTGAGGCAGCACCGAGGCACCTGCTGTGCTGCTGCTGGCACCGCTGGCAGAGCCGGTTTCTGGGGGTGGTAAGATGTGGTCAGGCTATGAGGGGGATGCGGAAACAGAGTTCGATCATCACCGAGAGATGTGTGTTCGTGCAAAGCCAGCACACCGGGGGAGGCCGGGGCACGGCCCGCACCGCGGAAGGCGGCAACCTCCACCCGCTCCGGCCCGGCGGGGCGCTGCGGGGCAGGGCCGCTGCT
>NW_010337806.1:12156-14636 GCF_000700745.2 Antrostomus carolinensis | reverse complement strand
TTTTGTTTTGGTTTTATTTTTAAAGTAATTAAGTAGCTTAATGAACTCGCCAGCGCGACCGCTCAGCGTCCCGAGCGGCACCTCCGAGGCAGCAGCCCAGCGTCAGAACAATGAGGAAGTTTAGCCCAATCTTGCATAGAAACGCTCAACTTATTGCACATTGGAACCCAAAAAATAGGTACTTTTGCAAAGATTATTTGCGATAAAGCTTTTTTTTTGGGGGGTGGGGGTTTGGGTTTTGTTTGTTCTTTTTTTGTGTGTTTTTATTTCTTTTTTTTTTTTCCTTTGGGGAGATGTTTACTGGCTCTCTAAAGTCTTAAGGAAAACAGAAAAATATTAAAAAAATAAAAATAAACATGGACAATGGCATAAGCCAGAAGCCATTCTATTATTATTATTTCTCTTCTTTTTTTTTTTTGTAGTTCTTTGTATTTACAAAAAGGCATGCCGATAAAATAAAATGATATATTACAGTATTTATAATATTCTCTTAAAAAGTTCAACCACACTTTTCAGCTATTTTTTTTTCTCTTTTTTTTGTTGTGCTGTTTACAACGGAGCCTGTACATGTGTATGTCATTTTTCTTTATTAATTATTATTATTATTATACATCCTACCCTAGGAGCAAGTGGGGCAAGAGCTGAGAGGATAGAAAAGGTTCCTGGCGGCAGCAGAACCGCTCCACTGCCACGGTGACGGCTGCGCCTCGAGGACACCGGACTTGGCACAGACGGCTGGGGGATGGCTTCCTGCTCGGGTTTGGGGTTTGGTTTCCTTTTTTGGTTTGTTTTTTTGTTTTTTAAGTAATTTTCTGGGTTGTGAGATTATGTGAACTGAGATTCATCCTGCCAGCAAGTTGGTGTCTTGGTTTGGTTTGGTTTGGTTTTATTTTCCTGCTGTTCTGGGTGCCCTGAATTTGATCCAGGTTCAAACACCTGCACTTGAGCTCAGCATCTCCCACTTGAGCTGAGCAGCAGCACCGACCTCTCACTTCTCCTTTTCCAAGGGAAAAGCACCAGTGCTGCCATCCTACCCCGGGAGAACATCCAGGCTGGCCCTGAAGAAACCACCATCTCCAGCAGAGCAGCGGCTGAGAGTCGTGAGGACACCAGGAAACGGGGTCTGGGGATGGCAAGAGTCTGGTCATGGAGAAAAAAAAGCAATGTCTGGAGCGGGATGGTGATGGTTTCGTGGTGTTATTTACTGCTGCAGGGAGACCAGGCAAGAGGTAGCTCCGATTCCCACCCACCCCGCGGGGCTCCATGGAAATGTCAGGAACGGGAAGGAGGTGAAGGAACGGGGACAGCCACCTCGTCACCCTGCACCCCACGCCGGGGCTGTCCCCGTGCTGCCTCTCGTTAAAAACCTACAGAAAAGAGAAACCCAGGCAGCAGCAAAGCCCAGAGCTGCAAAAACTGGTACCCAGGGAAGGTTCAGGGGGTTCTGAAATCCACCCGCGCGGCTCCGCGTCCCACCCGGAGCCGGAATCCCAACGGCCAGCGACGGCCCCATCCCGCAGCCCCGCTGGTGGGATGGCACTGGGTAAGTCCTACCACATTTCTACCAGGTGAGATCACACGCTGCTATTTCAGCATTTATCTCTAACTAAAGATAATTAAAAAACCCCCAAAAAGCCCAAAAAAAGCATCTATGCTTCAGGCTGGAGGCTGAGTAATAATTAATGCTAAATATTGCAGGATACAAATGAGCTTAGTGAGTGGTATCGAAGCCCTAGGTTTTGGTTTTACAGTGACATACTCTAACAAGCCATTCTCAGTTTTTATTATCTCCCCTTTTTTTTGGATGAAGTCCAGAGCAGCATTTAGATTTGTTATATTTCAGTGTGCAAAAAAAAACCCCCCAAAAAAACAAAAAAAAAAGGAAAAAAAAAAAAAGGATATCTGTATGAAAAAAAAAAAAAGACAAGTTATTAAACATACACACACAATTTCATCTGCTTGTTTCTTTTTTTTTTCTTATTATTTTTTTTTTTCCTCCTATGAAAAAAATCTCTAAGAACTGGGAAGTACTGGTGAAGGGGATGGTTATTGGTTAAAGAAGTTTCTCTCCAAATCCAGTGTACGGTAGTCGGTGGAGTGTCTTTGAATTTATGGCTTAACACACTGCTGTGGACAGATTCTTGAGTGGCTGGTGGTTTCATGGTTCCTCATGCATGGTTCCTGGTCACGGCATGCCAGCATGCAAATCGTTTCTATGCATTGAACGAGCACTTTTTTTTTTGGGGGGGTGGTTGGCAGGGTGGCAGGGGGGGTGGGAATCAGCCTGAGGTGTCTCCAGGCTTGAAGGTACCCAATGACCCCATCTCCCAAACCAAGTAAAGCCCATGTAGAAAGTAGAATGTAGATAATAAATCTCAAATAAACTGTGACAATTAAATGGCATGGGCTAAATGGGTGCTTTGTTTCTATTTTTTTTTTTTCCTTTTTTTTTTGTTTTCCTTGTTTTAATTTTTTTTTTT
>NW_010337806.1:0-11920 GCF_000700745.2 Antrostomus carolinensis | reverse complement strand
TAAATGGGTGCTTGTTTTCTTTTTTTTTTTTTTCCTTTTTTTTTTGTTTTACTTGTTTTAACTTTTTTTTTTAATCTTATTTTTTTCCTTTTGCTGCTTAACTAAATGCAAATCTAGTCTTGTATGAACAAACCCTTTAACATTGTGACTTCTGGGTTTTCTTTCAATAAGAATCAACAAAATGGGAAAATAAAATCTTTTTTTTGTGTGGTTTTTTGTTTGTTTTAAGCTGCTTTGGAAAATATATGAATCCCAGCAGCGGGTTTTGTTTCTCTCTGTGTGTTTGTGTGTGTGTGTGTGTTTTATTTTGCTTGTTTGTCCTAAGTTGCATTGACTGATGTGGAACATGCAGTATCCACCTGCCCAAACAATAGAAAAATCCGTTTTTTTTGTGGTGTTTTTTTTTTTTTTCTCCATTTGTGTTTAAATGTTTGTTTACAAGGGTCCTTTAACCAGGTGGTAGGTCACTGCTTTAGATGCAACGCTGTCACACAGTAAGCAGACTATGTTTGGTATAAGATCTTCAGGTAAGTGTTTCCACAGCTGTTCTGTATTGATATATTTCATGAAGTTTGTAAACAATCTTTTCACTTGCAAATATTTGTAATTTGTACAATTCTATTATTTTTTTTTTATATATATATTTTTTTTTCCTGTCTCAACACTTGGATTCCCTGACGTCTTTTTGTCTTTTCACTCTTTCTCGTCTTCCTTCCTCCGCCCGTTGCTGTTTCTCCTTCTCAGGTTTGGTAACGCTGTCGTATGATGGGAGGGAGGCAGTCGAGGGGGTCCCTTCTTTTTTCTCCCTGTTTGTTCCTCCATTTTCCAGTTTTGTGGAGACAGGTCTTCGGCTAATAAAGCCCCGTCTTACTAAACGAGCCCTGTAAGCCCTCTGGATAACCACCGCTGAAACTTCTTCCTGCTTTCGCCGCAGCGTGGTTGTGATGGGCTCATAAGACACTTTGGAAGGGTTGGATGCCACAAATCTTTCCTCCATCTGTTGTCTCAGTATATCCAGCTCTCCGCTGTCCCCCAGGACACGTTTGGTGAAGGCAAACAAGATGTCTAAACAGTGGATCCTGTCTCCACTTACCATAGGTAGGTCCATGGCAATGAGTTCAATGGTGTTGGGTTTTGGGACGCGGAGAGGATGTTCCAAAGCATCAGCAAAGTCTGCGAGTTTGCTGTATTCTATGAACTGTGTGGCATCGGGGTCAAATTTCTCCCAGATCTCATAGAAGGTCTCAAAGTCATCCTCACTTAGCGGATCTGCACTCTCCTCTGTCGCCACGCTGAAGTTCTCCAGGATGATGGCAATGTACATGTTGACGACGATCAGGAAGGAGATGATGATATAACTGACAAAGAAAAATATCCCTACTGAAGGGTTCCCACAATCCCCCTTAAAACCACTCCCAGGGTGCTCCTTGTCTAGGTCGCAGTCTGGAGGCCGGTTTAGGATCGGCAGCAGCAGACCATCCCAACCAGCTGATGTGGTGATCTGGAACAAGCAGATCATGCTGTTGCCAAAGGTCTCAAAATTGAACATATCATCGATGCCAGCCTCATGCTTGACGTAGGCAAAGTTTGACATGCCAAAGATGGAGAAGATGAACATGACCAAGAACAGCAAGAGGCCGATGTTGAACAAGGCAGGCAAGGACATCATTAAGGCAAAAAGCAAAGTGCGGATTCCTTTGGCTCCTTTGATCAAACGCAGGATACGCCCAATGCGAGCCAGTCGGATGACTCGGAAGAGAGTGGGTGACACAAAATACTTCTCAATGATTTCAGCCAGGAACATTCCTAAAGGAGAAGAAAAGAAACAAGTGTGATCATGGAGACAGGCAGACTGCTGTTTCGGCTGAACCTAGTTGAGGGATTGGGCACACAGAATACCTTGGTTGGATTTTCAAAGGGGTTCAGCCACTAAGAGGCCTCACCTTCAGGCAGCTAAGTCTTAGCTAGACGCTCTGGCTCCCTAAATAGTTCTCCTAAATGGAGAAGGAGGGAGGTACAGCTGCAGAGTGACTCGTTCCACCTGGATAAGGATGGGCAAATAGCTTCTTGGAGATGTCTAGTTCTCAGTGCCTCCCTCTGCCATGGGAGTCAGGCTATGGGCTCTACTTTGAAGGTGCTAAAAAAATGTGTAAGATGAAATTTATTTCAAGCAGCAGAGAAACCTGTGTTTTAGAACACAGAACAGCTTCTAAATGTTGGTATTTTGTCAGTCTGCCTGGGCAGAGCTGCATCCAGCCAAGCTTTCTGAGTGACCCTGTTTTATTTGTGAGGTTGTGCATATTTTACAGATTAGATGCTAAATAAACCACCAAAAAAAAAACCACCTGTTGGAGGAAACTGTTTGATTCAACATTCAACCAAACTGAAAACAAGAGTGCAAATCACATGCTGATGGAGGAAGCACTGCAATGCTATTTTCAGTAGTTAGTAAGCATTATAACATTCTGATGAGGTGAGTAAAATTACTGTTTTTAAAGACAAGGAGACTAATTGTCAAGTGTTTTACTCCACATAACTGGAAACAAACACCAGAACAGAGGGAGGAGTGTGCGTTAGTCAGGACTTCAAGCTGCCAAACTCTGCCACAGTCTCTTCACAAGGCTAAAAAGAGAAGCCAGAGGTCCTGCTGCCTAGACATCCCCTTCAAAGACAAGAACGCGCTCTACTCTGCAAACACCAAGGAGGACAAGCCTAGCACTCACAGACCTCTAGCTAATTGGTGTGGCACTTACCCACGATGGACAGAATCACAACCACGAAGTCAAAAATGTTCCACCCGATGGTGAAATAATAGTGCCGCAAGGCGAACATCTTCAGCACACACTCACAGGTGAAGAAGATGACAAACACCAGGTTGATCCAGTACAGGATGTCCTCCATCTGCTTGCTTTGTGTGTCCGTCTCCACCATCATGGTCACCATGTTGAGGCAGATGAGCATCATGATGACTATATCAAATGCTTGTTGAGTAACAAAGTCAAAGACGGCTCCTTGAATGCGGTTCTGTGCAAAAGGCGAGAGAGACAATGAACCAAACACACCCGAGCAAAAATCTACCACCAGTCAACACATTATTTCACTGTTGGTGGAAACAGGGATGAGAACATAAGTTTTTTAGTATCTTATGAAGCTTTCAAGGCAAACTGTAGCCACAAATCAATCTGCTTGTAGGAAAGGCAGGAAAATACTGTTATTTATACCCCAAACATGCTCTGAAAAATCTTATTAATAACATAATTATGTTGAGACCAAAGGCAGGGGGCTGACCTTCCATTCACAACTGGAGAAATCAGCCAGGTCTGCCTTGCAGCCATGACTCTGGCTGCAGGATACTTGAACTGGATTTCAACAACCTCTCCTGCATCCTGGCAGCAGCAGGAGATGACTTATCCACAGCAGTGTCGAAGGGACCCAGAATTACAGGCAAAGCCCTTCAGAAAGCAGGGAACCGTGCTCAGGTCTCGATCAGTGTAACCCACAAGGTTCTCTAACTGTCCAAGACCCTGCTCACTAATGCCAGGAGGTCTCCTGCTCTCCAGCTATAACCTCTCAGCCAGGCAGGGTTTTCAGATTGTTTTGTCAATTCAGTTGAGCCAAGTGATTAACATCAACCACAGCTGTAGCATTTTAACCTTTCTCAGATCATACCTGAATTATAGTGACAAGAACATGGTGCTGTGGAGTCCAGCATGAGTTAGAACAAAGGATGCTTTTGGAGACAAAGTTCCTTTGAAAGTCTGGGCTGCAGTTAATTTTTTTTCCCTTCAGTTCCCTTTATAACATACTCACCAGAGGTCGGGGAATAGGTTTTTGAGGCTTCTTTGAGCCCAGTTTTTTCATGGCATTATAGTACTTCTTTTGTTCTTCTGTCATGAAAATATCTTGACCTCCAAAGTAAAGGGGCAAAAGGAAAACTGGTTACAATCAGCTCATACATCAGAAGGGAAAGGAATAACATCCCAGCTAAGTCATGAGGATACCTGCCATATGGGAAGTTGGTGGCAGCTATTTTAGACAGAAATAACTTCTACTAATACCCAAAGCTTACTAAGCTTCCTTTAAAGAAAACTGAGCATTTTTCCTACGAATAACCTGTTTTATTGCATCCTTCCCCATCCCCTCTGTCTCATCTGTGATACAGGTAGCAGAGGTGCCAGGCTATTTAGCAGGTATGGCATCTACACCGATCCTCAGCGTGACTTACAGAGAACAGCAGTATCTGAGAGAGGGAGGGAGGGGGAAAGAAGACATCTTGCTGCCAGTCTGTATATTTTATTCAAGGCAAAAAAAACCCCCACCAGAAATGCATGAAAATGTATTCTGGAGAAAATGTCTCATCTGGCTCCAGTTTTACATAAAGCTTTGGGCTGCCTCTTGTACTCCCTGAGCCTGTTCTGGGGTGGGAGCGATGCACTAAGTCACAGGAGTTCTGTTTGTGCAGAGCCTCAGCCTTTATTTTGCAGAAAAAAACCCCCCATCAGCCTGAAAACTCAACATTCCTCTAACAGGTCTCAGCTCCCCTATTAATCAGCAAACACAGATCACTTATCTTTTTCTTTTGTTGATTGAAGTTATCAATGATGACACCGATGAACAAATTCAGGGTGAAAAAGGAGCCGAAGATAATGAAGATAACAAAATAGATGTACATGTAAATGTTGTCCTCATACTTGGGTTGCTCTTCTTGCTAAAAAGAAGATGAGAAGAGAAATAAATGACATTTCAAAGCCATCATAGAAATAGAGTCACAATGAGATGAGTCATGTTTGTAAGTTTTTCCCATGTAAGGCTTTATAAAGCTGTAGTTACCTATGGAAAACCGTGTCCTCACACTGTTTAAAGTAAAACAAATGCATGTATATTGTATGTATATCCTGGGAGGATGGTGAACTAATTTTCATAAATATAAAATGCTACAGTTTATAAACTTTCACTGTAAATGAGGTGAGTGCCCATAACATATACAGTAAACTGCAAATCACAAAAGAAATGATCGTTTTAATGACAAGCGCTGTCAAAGTGAAGACATCCTTCTTTCTGTTGAAGAAGGATGTGGAAGACCAATCATCTGATAGAAGAACTGTTCTGACATAGTCATACTATTTGTTTCCAACCCTGCGTTCAGTGTAGGACAAGAAAATCCATTTTAAAATCTTTTCATATAAAACCAAGAGAAGAGAAGGAAAAGCAAATAAGGAAGGAATGGTGTTTGCATGGTTCCAGCATACAAGAACAAGAAAAGTGCTTGAAGAAAGAGCTCCAAAGAGCTCTGGATTCAGACTGACACTTGGGCTCCCATGTAGATGCAAAGTTCATGGAGGACCTTCTGGCTAATTCCTCCCCATCATTCATTCTGATGATGAAATATAGAACTTCACTATATTCCTTTCTTCACTGTATTTCTACTCCAGCAGGAGTTTCCCTGCCCCTAAAGAAACCCAAAGAACTCTGCCCTTTTGGGGATTTTCTTGAGCTTTTTTTTTTTTAACTTAGCACATTAACCAGAGCAAACGGCACAATCGCAGCATTAAATACATAATATAAGCATAGTTCTACAATTTTTACTCTTGATTTTACCAAAGCAAAATAGCACAGTGAAACATTGGGAGGGGAATTTGTGGTCATGCACTTTACCTTTCTGGAATCTACTGCTGCATACATGATGTCCATCCAGCCCTTGAAAGTAGCCTAGCAAAGAAAACACACGTTCTCTTAGACAAAAATTCACCCAAAGTAAAAGAACAAGTCTGATTTGCACCAGCTATGGCAAGGATTTCCTGGCACTCTTGATTGCCCCTTATACCCAAATTTAATATTACTTCAATATTTCTCTTTTCATTTCATCTAAATGAAATTTAGAATTTTCATTTCATCTAAATGAAATTTAGAATTTTCATTTCATCTAAATGAAATTCATAATTCTATGAAATTCATCTAAAGGAATCTAAACAAGTTTACTGTTGTCTCATGGGAGGTTTGGTAGACTCTTTGAAGAGTTGGGGCCATTTGCTGTGCTGGGAGACCCATACTAGGTAAAGGGATGAAAGATAAAATGGCAATTTTATTCCAGACCCAAACTGGAGTGGGATTAATGGGATTCCACGGAGGAAGGGAAGCAATCAAAATGCATTGGAAGCAGCTTGTATTTACCACTACAAGGGAGATGGTGAAAGTCAAACTTACAACTTGTAGAAGAGCCAGATATCCTGCCCCAACGTTGTCAAAGTTAATTTTCACATTCTTCCATCGAATCTCAGTGGAGTTGGGTGGCATCAATGCTTCACAATCTGTCTTGTTGTTAACAATTTCTATTTCAAAGCGTTCCTCAGCTGTTTCATTAAAGCAGTAATGATATTTCCCGGCAAACAGGTTAACCCCCATAATGCTGAAAATCAGCCAGAAGATAAGGCAGACCAACAAGACATTCATAATGGAAGGGATAGCGCCAACCAAGGCGTTGACAACCACCTGTGTTGGAAGGGGTGGGAAAAAGTTTCAGTATAAAACACGAGGCAGGAAACAGCAAGCATCAATACAGCTGTTTTTGGGGGGGGAATAGGAGGTAAGGCCACTGACAGATCTGTGGCGTTTAACTCCACGCAGAAGTTGGCAGTGAACTTATTCCAAGCGGTTAAAAAAAATTCTGCTCAAAAGCCACCTACTGAAGCTCTGGTTTTTTGGTTTGTTTTTTTTTTTTTTTCCAAAATAAAACAGGCCAGCTTGTTCGATTTACTGGCTTTGATTTTCTGGATTGTTACTTCTTTAGTCAAACAACAATTTTAGTCATCAAAAGGGAGAGGGGGGACATTGCTGAGTGAGGCTCAGACTCTCTTCTTCGTAACAAACAGGCTCCTAGCTACAATTTTCTCAGAGCCAAGTTTGAGGACACTTTTGCTTATGGATTTGATGGGTCTCATCAGCCAGTGGCCCTTCCGGCCATTCCCCACTTTCAAACAAGGCTGTTATCACTTCAAAGCCTGGCTCCTGCTCCCACCCAGGTCACCAGCAAACCACGTGGCTCTGACTTTGGTGGGGACAGGACCAAGCCCGGCATTGCTCTGTTAAGACTAAGCAGTGAGTCGCTATAAACATCAAGATCATATTTGTGACTAAGCAAGGCCAATCAAGTTGTCTCAGGCAGACAGCTGAGCATGCAGCTATGCAGGCTCAAGAAGACAGAAAAGCCATGTTCCTTCCTCCAAACTGCAGCAAACACGGCAGGAAGCGATAATGGGTTTTGTCAGAGCTCGTATCTTCCACCATCTCCTAATTTTAGCCTTTCACAGTTTGGGAGCACCATGTCCCTGGCCAACACATGACAAAATGTAAGCTCTCAGGCTTTTAATAGAGTTAGGTCAGCAGGATATTAAATCTTTTATTATGATCTCCTAATTTAGATTCCTTTAATAGAGGAACAGAATCTAAACTGTTTTTACCCCTTTGCCTTAGTTTTGAAAGTCTACTCAATTACATGGTGATTTGGGAGTCCTCAGGTAGTAGCACCTGAGCCACAACTAGTCCTGGCCACCATCAAGTGTCCCCTCTCCTCCTACACCATCAGTTTGCTGCTGACTGCAACCACCACACACATGATCAGCTCTGCAGCAAGCACCCGTCCTCCACTGTAGTGAGCATGAAGGAAAATTGAAGACAACAGAGATCTAGACAGAAGGTAGCATTACAACAGCTCTTAAATGACGCTGTGAATCCATCACTCTGTACCCAGTGAGGTGTAAAGACACAGGTTGGAGTCAGGCCCTCCAGACAAGCTCATAGAATGGTTTGGGTTGGAAGGGACCTTAAAGCTCATGCAGTTCCAACCCCCCTGCCAGCAGCAGGGACACCTTCCACTAGACCAGGTTGCTCAAAGCCTCATCCAACCTGGCCGAGAACACTTCCAGGGAGGAGCAGCCACAGCTTCTCTGGCCAACCTGGGACACTGTCTCACCACCCTCACACCAAAGAATTTCTTCCTCACATCTCACCTCCATCTCCCCTCTTCCAGTTTCAAGCCATCACCCCTTGTTCTATCACTACTTGCCCATGTAAGCTCCACACAGAACGTCTTTGCTCTCATTCTCCCTTCATCCAAACAAGATGCTCTGCTGCTGAACACCAACACAACAGCAAGCTGCCTTTTTGGTTTCAGATCCTTCCGATATCAAAACGCTGCTTTATTCCAGTTCATCAAGGCAAGTGAAGAAAGTGTCACATCCTCCTGAAATCTGGTCACTGACAGCAGGTTCAATTTATCCAGCATTCAAAAAGAACCGAGAGAAGGAACATGGCTTTTGTGTGCAGACTGACAAAAACGCATGCACGTTTCATAGCAGTACTGTCAAACTTCCTGAATAATTTAAGAGCAGAGCAAGCTCTTGAAAATGCAGATTACTATGGAGTAGAGAAAAGCAAAGAACTACATTTTATGTTTCTTTTGCAAAGGCATTTCAAATCTCTGTTCTCTGGCTCAGAAGAATTGTTCTGGTTGCATGGGGCAGTGAGATTTGTCTTCAAGTCAAAACAAAGGAAAAATCATTGGCTTTAGGTAACTAACAAGGCTGCAGTCATAATTTTGCCGTGAAAATCCCCCACTTTACACATAAGAATTTCCTGATTGTGCATTAGAAATCTCAGTTTCTCCCCAGCACGGCTTAAAACCAGCTCTTGATATCTGCAGGTTTAGTGTTAAGCCTTTCCCTTTGTGATCACACTCTTAGGCAGGACCTGAACCCAGCCCAACAAAAGCTCTGGCTTTGTGTCAATGGAAAAGTTTTCATCCTTTGTGCCTGTATTACAGAATAAAAGTTTAGAATTAAGCTAAATGACACAAAGAAATAATACCAGGATAACATTATTAGGGAACAAACAACCCACTTTGGATTTGGGATGATATCATTTATTTCTATCACTTCCTATGGAATTTGTGGATTCCTGATTCCATTGCCTCTCTCGAGCTGTATTTTGTGCTCAGTTACACTACAGCAAATTCAAAGGAGATCAGAAGGATCCAGGTGCAATTGCTCCAGTCAGACCCTGAAGTAAAACTGTGTGACTGCTATTCCCATCTCTTTTTTTTTCTTTTAATACATCATTTTATCTCTTGTACTATCTCTAATCATGAGCTAACTGGGATTTAGCACAAAAGATCTACAAGATTGTTCTCAGAGCAACTGGGAAACCCATTAATACAACATACACTTTACTTAACAAACATCCAATTTTTTTTTTTTTTGCATGTTCTTATAAGACTTAATTCAATCCCAAATGGAAAAAGAAAAAGAAAAAGCACCGAAATACAGAATATTAGTGGCAAAGCAGCGAGACACTGCAATAATTTCAAATCCCCAAGACAGTGGTGCTGTCTAACAATTTGAGGAAAGCTTGTTAAGTTCAATGCTTTGCTTGTGCTTCGTTGCTCGTTCCACAGTGACAGGACAGGGGACCATAAAGCATGGTAAAAGGGAGGGAGTGGAAAGGAAAAGCTTCACTATCAGACAAGGCTTCCAGTCACCACCAGACTGGACCGAGAACAACAAGGTGCAACAAGAGGAATTAAACCAAAGCCTTTTTTTTTTTTTAATTATTATTTTTTTTTCTCTCCAAACAGCTGAGCTCCCAGCCAGTCCCTTCCTGAAGGCCTGAGTGATCCAAGAAAGGAAGCAGCCTTTTACCCCCGGGAAGGCAGATTGTATTTTTAAAAACCCCTCAGATAGAGTCTTTCAATCCAATTCCACCAGCGGCCAATGCCTAGAGGGGCTGGAGACACTGAGGTGGTTCAAATTCTGCTTCTTTGCACCTGGTGATTCTCCCTACATAGAAAAAAATTACAGCTGAGAAGCCCCCTCGGATGCTAGAGGTAAAGCCAGGCTCAATGAGAACAGCCAAGTGTTAACGTCATCTACAAATGGCATGTGGTTTGGGCCAGTAATTAATGTAATGAGGCAGCTTAATGCATCTCCCTTTCTTAAGAGGGGAGGGTGCAGCGGTGGGCAGGGTGAGGGGACATCCACGGTAGAGGTGATCGAGTCAGCAGCTGCATCATGAATTCTGTTTGAAATTGTCTTTCCACCAGTTTTGATCAGTTCTAGCATGCTTAAAAAAAACCGCTCCACAGGCATGCAGAAGGATCAGCTGCTAATGGCATCTTACCCTCATCCCCTCAAATCGGGACAACGCTCTTAAAGGCCTCAAAGCTCTTAGTGTCCTAAGGGACTTTATGGCACCTAGTTCCGAGTAGCCCAAGGCATTAGCTATAAGGCTGACTAAAGAGACCTACACAGAAAATAGAAAGAAAGAAAGAAAAAAAAAAAGAAAGAAAAAAAAAAAAGAAAAAAGAAAGAAAAAAAAGAAAAAGAAAAAAAAAGGTTCCAGACTGTTAGAATGAGTCCCCTAGCACTGATTGCCCAGCCCAGACTGCCAGCCTGGGTGGCCCCCATAATAATCAATACCGAAGACATGCCACCAGCTGCCTACTTCACTTGACTGAAACGACCTGGAAGGAAATAATGCGGTTGAGAAAGGCGTAAGAAAAGAACATAGGGGAAAGATAAGTGAGAGAAAGGCAGAGACACACAGACGGAGAAGGGGGTCTGTCGGAAGGAAGAGCCCAAACGATGACAAAAACCTTACCCTCGCCCTTTCCTGTCTGCAGGATCCCAGCGGCTCCCATTAAATTTAAGCCAGACAAATGTTAAAGGTACCTATGAGAAAGAATACAGATAAATACACACACTGCACAAACTGCGCTCCGTTTGTATAGCAAGCCACCGTGCTCACGATGAGTGGTGGGTGCTTCATCCGTGGCAACGGCCTTCAGGGATGGGATGTGTGCCTGAGCTGGCTTCTGCCAAAATAACTCTGAAAAAAGGTGAACACGCAAGTGCTGAGACAGCTGAATCCAACTCTTACTGCCTGAAAACCCAAGGATCATAGAATCCCAGACTGGTTTGGATTGGAAGGGACCTCAAAGCTCATCCAGTTCCACCCCCCCTGCCAGCAGCAGGGACACCTTCCACTAGACCAGGTTGCTCAAAGCCTCATCCAACCTGGCCGAGAACACTTCCAGGGAGGAGCAGCCACAGCTTCTCTGGCCAACCTGGGACACTGTCTGACCACCCTCACAGTGAAGAACTTCTTCCTAATATCTCATCTAAACCTCCCCTCTTTCAGCTTAAACCCATTTCCCCTTGTTTTGTCATTAACTGCCCTTATGAAAAGTCCCTCCCCAGCTTTCTTGTAGCCCCTTCAGGGACTGGGAGGCCACTATAAGATCTCCCCGGAGCCTTCTCTTTTCCAGGCTGAACAGCCCCAACTCTTTCAGCCTGGGGTGTGTTTGTTTCTGCTTGTAACACAGAGTGGCTGTTGTACACTTTTTTTGGCCTGCTGGAAGTCGCAGGGACATTTGTGAGCACGATGAGGACGGGTGAACCCATTTTACAGACGGGCAAACCGAGGCGTGTAGCGATTGTGTGGTTGCTCACACACCGACACTGTGACACAGGTTTCTTACAGTCAATTTTCAACACCATAACCACAAAGACAACCTATTTTCTTGAGCAGTTTGCAATCAGATTTAGGCTCTAAAGAGTATCTACAGACACCATTTCATCTGCACCCCACTATCTTCCTTTTTTTGGCTCATATCGCATTACAGACACAGAGAAGAACAGATATGTCAAGCTTTTTTAAGGGGGGGAAAAAAAAGACATCAATATACAGTAACAAATAATGGAAAAACATGAGACCTCCTCTTATAACAGGTTTTTAGTTTCATTCTCAGAATAAGACACTTCCTACTTATTATTCTTTTTTTTTTTAAAAAAAAAGGGATATTCAAATAATAATAATGCAAAATTAATTACAAGGACGATTCTTATTCCACAAATATTCCAAAGAAATT
>NW_010337805.1:0-16999 GCF_000700745.2 Antrostomus carolinensis | reverse complement strand
TCCAATCCCTGACATTCTGGGATTCTGTGAGATTCCTTGTAATGGGTAATGATTCAAGTAGTCCTTTCTATTTTCTAGTTCGATATTAATCACAGAATTATTGTATTATTATTGTATCTTTTTTTTTTTTTTTTTTTTTTCAAAAATCTCTTTACAAGAATGGGAATGAACAGTTACCTGTTGTTAGGACCTTTTTTTATTTGATGGTTTTAGTCTTTGGCTTAATGCCTTTCAAACTTTCTAAAGGTAGGATAAAACTGGCTGCACATATACATTTTTGAGGGCAGATGGCAGCAGAGGAATGGCAAATACATTTTTTTATCGAGTATCCAATGTAAAAAATCCCTCCATCTGCCAAAGACTGGCTACTTTGATGGAAAAGTACAAAGATCTAAACCTTGAAAAGTATTGGAATTTGATTTTTCAGAAATATTAGTAGTCTGTGTCTTAGCAGCTCTGCATATATTCTGTGTTTTGATACTGTCTATCAATCTTGGTTTTGCTAACTTAGCTTAAAGTAATTGGTGCCATGTATTTTATTTAACAAAGCATCATATCAATTCAGTGGGAAACACGACTGTGATAATTTTTCTGCTCCCCCCTAACACAGCCATCGATTATGTGCTGCTATGAGCTCAGACTACACTCTGGAATGGTCTGAGCTGATAAATTACGGAACCTTTGCTGCAGAAAAGACATTTTTTTTCCTATGGTTGTTTCACTAACCTTGAGAGGATATGATTAGTAACAAATTTATCCCTGAGATAGATCCAAGGATATTGAAGAGATGACAAATTATTCCTTATGAATCTTCAGTGGAAAGGTTATCATGAGATATTTAAAGGCAGATAATAGCTGCAATTATGTTTTAAAATATTGACCATCTGTGTATAGTGTGTAGCTTGACACCTCACTTACATGGACAAGCTGAACAAAATAGACACCTGGGTAACCCACTCAGAGCAGCTTTCCACCACAGTGAAACACAGTGCTTTGTTCTCCCTGAAAGGAAATTCAGATATAACCACCCCTGGCACCATGAAAAGGTGCTTTTCAATGAGAAGTAGCCTGTGACAGGACAAGAGGAAACGGCCTCAAGTTGCTCCAATGGCAGTTGAGATGGGATGTGAGGAAGAATTTCTTTGCTGAAAGGGTTCTGAGGCATTGGAAGGGGTTGCCCAGGGCAGTGGTGGAGTCCCCATCCCTGGAGGGATTGAAGAGTCGTGTAGACACAGTGCTGAGGGACATGGGTTAGTCGGGGACTTGTCAGTGTTGGGTTCATGATGGGACTTGATGAGCTTACAGGGCTTTTCCAGCTGAGGCCATTCTGGGATTCTGCGATGCCTCAGTGGTGAGAATTTTCCATGCCCATCTCCTACATCCAGACCTGAATTTTTCATACGAGCTTTTCCTTTTGTTAGAGTTCTGACCAGTACCCTTAATTCATACACGTTTTGAAAGCAAAACTCTGAGATGTGGTTAGGCCCATGAGACAGCTCTGTTTAGGTGATAATTCTAGTTCTGTTACGATTATTTTCTATGGATTTTTCTTTTTTTCTCAATATTCACCTTTAAGAAGCAAAAAACCCACCTCTCCTAACCTACCTTCACCCAAACCATGGTTCTTTTTGTGTGGTGTTTACAGAAGAGGGAACAAGAATGTGTTGGAATAGCTCCAACTCTTTATTCCAATATCAGTACCTGCCTGTGAGCCAGTATCCCTCCCGTTCACCCAGCTTTGCTGGAGTCCTTTGAGTTGCTTTAATGTGTCTCCTTTCATCTAAACTTATCCAAATAATTGGCAAACTTTGCTATGTTACTGCTCCTCCCCTAGTAAAAAAAAATTAAGTCTATAGATTTCTGTCTGCGTATGGAAATCTTACAGTTCCCAAGTGTTATGGTTTTTTTTCAGTGATTAAAGTAAATCATTCGTTTCTGCTATTTTACCTCTTCTTGCAAGACTGCTGAGTTTAATGTTCTCTAGAGAACTTGACAAAAGGCTTTTGAAAATCCAAATAAATTACTTTGACTAATTTTAGCCATTATTTGTTGCGATTCTCAAAGGATCCTAAGAGAATAGAGGACGCTGATTCTTCCACATGTGTTTGCTCTCATGGCAGCCTATGTTTTTGCTTAGATTGCAAGCTTTTGGGCACAAGGACTGCCTTCTCTCTTATTTTTTTGAAAAGTACATAACTTTTAGCTGAACATGGTCCTGACTGAAGTGCTGAGGCTTTATTAGTACATTAAAAACACTTATGACACCAGTTCTGGTTCTGCTGGTTCTGATTATTCTGCTAGTTCCCAGATATCAAAATTAGACTTGGTATATTGTTCTCAGATATCACAGAATCACAGAACAGTCAGGGTTGTAAGGGACCTCAGGAGATCATCCAGTCCAACCCCCCTGCCAAAGCAGGTTCCCTGCACCAGGTTGCACAGGAAAGTGTCCAGGTGGGTTTGAACATCTCCAGAGATGGAGACTCCACACCCTCTCTGGGCAGCCTGTCCCAGGGCTCCGGCACCCTCACAGGAAAGAAGTTTTTCCTGAAGTTTGTCTGGAACTTCTGGTGTCCCAGTTTGTGCCCATTGCCCCTTGTCCTGTCACTGGGCACCACCGAGAAGAGCCCGGCCCCATCCATTTGGCCCCCACACTTCAGATATTTATAGACATTGATCAGATCCCCTCTCAGGCTGCTCTTCTCCAGGCTGAACAGTCCCAGCTCTCTCAGCCTCTCCTCAGAAGAAAGATGCTCCAGCCCCTTCATCATCTTTGTGGCTTCTGGTGGACTCTCTCCAGAAGTTCCCTGTCCCTCTTGAACTGGGGAGCCCAACCTGTACTGGTGCTTATCCTCATAGGCTTCTTTTAAAGGCAAGTAGAACACCAGAGTAGTTTCTTATGAGCTATAAATAGGTGGCCACAACCTGTGTAGCAACTGTACACACACCCACAGAAACAGCACTAGTATCTTTTTTTTTTTAGCTTTTTTTCAGTCTTGAGACTTCCAGCACTCCAGGGAATCTGACAAAAACAGCAGGAGCAATTAGGAAATCATTCTACAGCAGAATGATTTCCTAATTATTCCTGTTTCATCTTCCAGCTGTGATTACTGCGCTTTTCTGGGTTCGACTGGCTTTGCTTTCCAGGTCCTGCAAGCTCTGTCAACTGCTCCCTTCCAACCTCAGCTATCCTGCAGCTCTCTGATAACAGCCTGAACAATAAGTGTGTCTTCAGCCACTTGTCTCTGGCTTGTTTATTGTTTTAGCAGGACGCACCAGGAGTGTGTAAGACTCTCTTGACGAGAAGAACCTCTGACTTGAGGGTAATCTTTCTTATTTCCTTTAGAACTCAAGAAGCAATTGTCGAAACACTTCATGTATATTTACACTCTGTTTAAAGCAAGGGAAACAACTTAAAATCTTTCTCTGTTAGCTTTGCATTCAGCCCACCATGCGAGTAACACTAAAAAGACTCGTTGCAACCTCAGAGACAAAGCCACGTTGGCTTTATGCTGTCAGATTCTTCACTAAAGAAAACCTTGGGGACACTTCATATGAAGCCCTGATAGCCAAATTGGAGGGAACTGCTTTTCTGAATAAAGATACCAAATGAGCCATCATTTAATTTAATATTAAATTAAAATTAATTAATTAAAATTGTTTTTTAAATTGTTCATTTGTTTATTTATTTATTTTTACTTAAGAGGTGACTGCCTTGAGCAAAGAGAGGACCTGTGTCATTTTATCCCCGCAGACTCTGTATGAATCCAGCAAGAAACCAGCAATTGCCCTTTGTAGAGCACCATAGCATTTGGGATTTGTGACTCCAGCGTATTGAAGAACATTAATCCTCAAGCTTTTGTTGGCTTGATGTGACTGCATTAAAACAGGACACTTTCACCATTGCTTCCTGCCTGAAGTGGGTTGGAGTCCCTTTCTGAGCTGGATTCTGATTTTCAAGGTCCTGTTTGCAGCAGCTCTGTCCCTCAGCAGTAGGCACTGCCATAAAGTGGATGGCCATGGCTATAAAAACTTGGTTTTAGTGACTTTCTTCTAAAAATAAAACTGAGGCGATTTATTTGATAGAATCGCTTCTGATGATGGCCAGTGAATGCTTTTAGTCTCTCTGCTCATCTGAGGGGCTTGGGTTGGGTTCAATTTGTCAGCTGGGGAAGGGTTTAGAGAGGAAGGGTATGAGGAGAGGCTGAAGTCACTGGGTTTGTTCAGCCTGGAGAAGAGGAGACTGAGAGGAGATCTCATGGGGGTCTAGAACTTCCTCCCAAGGGGCAGAGGAGGGGCAGGCGCTGATCTCTTCTCTCTGGCCACCAACGAATGCCAGGAGCAGAGGCAATGGCAGGAAGATGTGGCAGGGGAGGGTGAGGTTGGCCATGAGGAAAAGGTTCTTGAGGCAGAGGGTGGTGGAGCACTGGCACAGGCTCCCCAGGGAGGTGCTGATGGCACCAAGCCTGACAAGATTCCAGCAGCATTTGGCCAAGGCCCTGAGGGACATGGTGTGAATGTTGGGCTTGTCCTGTGCAGGGACAGGAGTTGGACTCCATGATCCTTGTGGGTCCCTCACAACATTAAGTTGTTTCAAATGAAAGCGATCCTTGTGGGTCCCTTCCAACTCACAACATTAGGTTGTTTCAAATGAAAGGTTTTCACTCCTTTTGACTTCTGTTCTCTCCCAAGATGCTGAAGCCATTAGACTGTTCCATCTCAGTCTGTCTGTGGCTCTGTCCTCATTTAGCAACAGTTTGCAGACTCACCAGTGCATGGTGGGTGATCTGGTCATTAGAGAAGACAGAAACTAATGTTCCTTGCAAGCCAGCTTTGCAAGTGCTGGTCATTTCCTGAGATACCTTTCACAGTCATGATAGACAACTGATGTTTCTTATAATAAACAGGCAATAGCCTCATAAATGACTTTGTTGAGTTAGGAAAGTTGATATTAATTTCTGAACTCATTTGTAAGTATCAGAGTTCTAGGCTACTTTTGTTGCCTAATTAATATACTGCTGAGAAAGTAATTAAATTGTAAAGAGTATCAATGAGGGGTAACACTCATCTTTCCTATAGCAGCTGTGATACAGATCACTGACAGGAAAGAAAAAAATCCCAGGCAAGAGAAATTATTTTCTCTGTTGTGCTGATGGCTAATGGAAAAGTTGAAGCTAATCCTTGCAAAGCAATAAATGAGCCAAGGCATGTACATAAAGATGTTCCACTCTCCAGAGTTTCAGTTTCTCATTCCATTAAACAAATAAATGATTTTTCCCTTTGGGGCATTTGTATTGGAATAATCTCAGACAATATTTTTGGATTATTTAAAAAGACAATAATTCAGTTTGTTTGCAAACTAAAAAAAAAACAAAAACCCAAAACCAAACAAACCCAATATATTTGTTTGGTTAGAAGTGTTTATATTTTAAAATGTAAATCTAAATACCTTTGCAGTATCAAATTTCCAGAGAAGTCTAATGGCTATGGAAATTTTGAACAAGGTATCTCTTTATAGATACCTTTTTTATATCTCTTTTATATTCAATTCACACTATTGAATGTGATACATTCAATTTGAAGATCAAGTTCTAAAAAATATTTTCTTTTTTTTTTTAGTAACCTGTATGTTATGGGTAAGTTTCCATAACGTCACCTTAAATTACAATTTCAATTTCTATTGAAATCACAATTTCAATTTATTATAACTTACAATTCTCTTATCCTCATTGGTGAGTTTCTCACTGCTGAAGTTTGGTTGTAGAATTAGGAAAATATTTCATAGATAAAAAACAAACCAAAACAAAACATAGTTTATACTCATATAAAAGACATAAAATAAGCAGTAGGTAATATTGATCCATAAGACCCATTGTAAAAATGTCAAGTGTTTTGTAAATAACCAATTAACATCCATGGATTCTAATTTTTATATTATTTCCTTATTTTAATATTTCATGTCTTCTTTTTTTTGACCTTTTTTAATATGTGATGCTGCAAGATTTTGTGGATAGTGAAAGTACAGTATGTTAAATTTCCATATTATGTACTTGCATTTTCAAGAGGTTGGAAAATGTATTTCAGTGGTGGTGTTTTTTTTCTTTTTTGTTTTGGTGAGATGTATTTCAGTGACATTTTCTTCCGTAAAGACTTGTAATTAAAGAAAATCATTTAAAAATGCACTGGCTCATACCAGTTGAGAGCAATTAGGCTAGGTAATTAGAAGCACGATAAAAAGGGCTGCATGGGGAAAGGAATTTAAACCCTCGTTGAACTGTTACATCAAAAAGTGAATAAGAAAAAGAGTAAATTAAAAGTAGAGCTTCTAGCTGGTAGGCAAAAGATAAAGCCAATTATTCTGCGACAAGAAGTGCATGCTTATTTATCTAGGGCTACAATTCATCACAGGTAATAAGGTTCCTGAACGTGGAGGTAGCAAATTTGCTGCTCATTTCCCTTCTCGGTACCAACTTAGTGGTCTTACCCTGTTAGAAAGGTGAATGCTGTCAGCTTTTCCCAGGACCTCTTCATGGATGAGCGTGGTAAAGAGAACAGCTTCCCAAAATGAGGACATGAAGAAAAGTTAAACAGCGTTAAGGCTAATTGATGTGATTAAAGAGTGTGTCACCAAGGGGTTATTCTGAAATGGATGAGAGGAGGAACGAGGAAGTGAACTTGATGTTTGTTGGGGTTTTTTTCACAAGGAAAAATTAACTTGATGTTTGTTGGGATTTTTTCACAAGGAAAAGTTCTCTTGATGTTTGTTGGGTTTTTTTTTCACAAGGAAAAGTTCACTTGATGTTTGTTGGGGTTTTTTAAAAGGAAAAGTTCTCTTGATGTTTGTTGGTTTTTTTTTTTTCACGAGGAAAAATTCACTTGATGTTTGTTGGTTTGTTTTTTTTTTTTTCAGAAGGAAAAATTCACTTGATGTTTATTGGTTTCTCAGTGGCTCCTAAGCTTGTATTAAATGCCAACTGCACTTCCAAAAAGTAAGCAGCCATGCAGGGGGGTGAGTTGGCTGGCATTGGATAAGGTTTGAATTTCCACTGACGCGTTAATAACAGGAGGACTGGGAGAAGAGGCGAAGGGGATGGGTGACACTTCTCTAGCACAGTGGCTGTATTTCAGCCAGCACACACCATACATCAGAGACCAAAAGATTAAACTCTCACCATGAAAAGGACCCACAGAGTAAAAAAATTCCCTCCTTGAGAGAAGCATGGAAAGTGCCACATTGTGATTCACTTTGAGTTCCTAGAAGGAGATGAATGGAGAAAGGATTGCTGTGTCCATCCTTAACCTCAGAGCTGTGGAGGTGTTCGTGTGTCACTGATGCCACAGGACAACTTCTGATGGTGAGGATGTGAGTGAATGGATTTAGAACTTGTGTATTTGATTACTACTGCCCTCTGAAGCAGCCATTAGAAACGAGCTGCAGGTCTCCCTGGGTTCATCTGTGGTTAATTAATAATCAGATACACTTTTATCAGTGCACCATAACAGAGTTTGACAGCAGAAGACATTAAAAACTATTGATTTAATGGAGGGACATACTTTTTCTTTAATGACTGTAACCGGTCAAATGATTTAAATCAAAAGCTCTCATAAAAATCCCCTCTTTGTAACACCACAACCAGCAAATGTTGCCCTGGTAATCAACGTACAAGTAAAACAGCAATAAGGCAGCTTAATTGTGCTCTGTATATTGGCACACAGTTCAAAACCAGAAAGCACCTTTATGACAGTCTAATCTGCACTCCAGATAACCCCGGCCAGAAAAGTTCATCTAGTAATTCTTCTGTCAAGCATCTAATTTGGTTGGAGATGGAGCATCTCATTTAGAAGCCTGGGAAGCTCTGCTGAGCTGCAGCAATCCAGTGTGAACATTAGAAGCATTTTTCCACCCGAGGCAACAAATCTCCTGGACAGACAGAGCCCAGGACAGACCAGACATTGTTTCATCCTGACATGGGCTTGTACAAGAGCCACGTGTGCCTGAGTAGAGGGACATGGTCCCCCTGTCCCATCCCTGAGCGTGCAGATGGAAACTAGAATTTATTCCTGTAGAAATCATGTCTATGCCAATGGCAGTAACTTTAATGATTCCTGGGAGGGATTTTTTTTAAAAAGAAGGATAATGTTGATTTTCAATAATATTATATTGAAGCATAGAGGCTGTTGCAGTAAAAAAATATATGTATTTCTTTCCTTAAGTAATGGAGGAGGCAGTTTGAGTAGATTCAAAGAATCATAGGATGTTGTGAGTTAGAAAGGGAAGAACGGACTGGTTTTTAATTCATTCTTATTTTTTTTTAATTAATTTTGTTTTCCTGGATATTTCTTAGCCTGTGTGGTATTGTTCTGTAAGAGTTGTGAGAAGCATTCATTTAAAACCTTTTACCCACTTTCCACTAACAGTCTGATTCCTTCCCCCCTCACCCCTCCAGCATTATTCAACTACCATTTAGACTCTTATAACAATAGTACTGTAGTGGGATTAAAAACCATTTAGGATTCTATGATTTGTATTTGAGGGTTTTTTTATATTTTTATTTCTGACCTCTCTACATATTTATTCACTTTTGGCGTGAGTCTAGCTCTGATCAAAGCTTTTCCATGATTTCTTGCTGAGCAACAGCAAGTTTTCTTTCCCCCCCCTCCCCATAGCATTATTCAACTGGCATTTAGACACTTATAACGATAGTACTGTAGTGGGATTTAAAACCATTTAGGATTTGAACATTTATATTTGGGGAATTTTTTATATTTTTATTTCTGACCTCTCTACATATTTATTCACTTTTGGCGTGAGTCTAGCTCTGATCAAAGCTTTTCCATGATTTCTTGCTGAGCAACAGCAAGTTTTCTAACCTGCCCCCCCATAAGACATCCCTCATTACTGACTCGAAGGGTCACAAACCCAGCAAGAACATATTCCACATTCTCCGCACAGACCTCCTTGCTGTGACAGTCGAGATCTGCTGTATGAAACCAACATGCTCAACACTTTACTAAGGTCGTCAGACAACCATTAGATATCAGATACTTGAGCTACTGCTGATTTACGATGGGTTTGAACTGGTGGCCTTAGGGCAAAACCTACTGTCAAGCTTTCTGAGCTAGCTGTTGTTTTGTTTTGCTTTGTTTTCCACTTGTTTTCTTCCTTTAGTGACAACTCATGAATAAAAGCAGAGATGGAAAAAGCACAAAAGATATGCCTGGAACTACAGAAAGACAGAAGGCAATTTAAAGCCTTTTTTTCTTCCCAGAAGTAAGAAGAAACTAGGAGAAACTAAATGCTCTGAGCAATCTAGCTTTTTAAATGATTGATACTTTCTCCAGCATCCTCCTAAAAAAAAAAAAGACAGTTGTAGAAGGTGAGTTAAGATAACTTTGTTTTCTTCTCATGGGAAATCAAAATCTTTTTCATAAAAATCCTACCCCACTTCCTTTGATGTTCTGCTATGAACAAACATCTCACTGGCATAAACTTGCATTTCGAGTGAAACAAACAGAATTGGGTGGTAAATATGAGCCAAAAAGACTCTTTTATTATTTTTATTTCTTTATTTACTGCGGATAAATGAGGATCATAGATAGTGTAATACTGATGAGGATGTTTAATGTGACCCTGGGACAGAATTCTCACGGCACCAGGGAGCCATGGTCCAAATGCCATGAATTAGCAGGGATATCCCCTTGGCACACCAAGGGATGGCTGCAGGGAGTGCTCCAGGCTCTCCAGCCAGCCCTTGGCCAAAGATGTTGTCTCCCTAGCAAAGCCTGGAGCTTCTGCCCAGCAGTTCTCACTAGTGCTGGGGATGGGGGCAGCTCTGGAGATTGGGGTTGGACTGACCTCCAGCTGCCCCTGCTTGTACCAGCTGCTGGAACAATGGTGCATGTGGGTGGCAGGACCATTGTCCCTGTTTACAGTCCTGGCTCTTCATTTCATATGAGTTTCTACCTGCAGCACTGGGGTTTTTAAAACATACCATATCACTATGGGAAAATATTGCCTTGCAGGGTCACCATTTAAAGCATGTATGAAATCTTTACAAACTCCAGTGACCTTAATCCTGGCTTAAAATAGCCAGGGAATATGCAGATTCTTCAGCAGCTGCAGCATTACTGAGGGTGTTCATGTGGTTTCCATTTTCCAGAAGGTGAAACTACAGCAAGAAAAAGAAAAAATATATAATTAGACTCTCTTTTCTCTGCAGAAATGACCTACAGTGAAGAGACAAAAGAAGTTGTCAGTTTAGACGTGGGTGTAAGACATGGACACTTCTCCTATGAGGACAGGCTGAGAGAGTTGGGGCTGTTCAGCCTGGGGAAGAGAAGGCTTCAGAGAGACCTTCTAGTGGCCTCCCAGTACCTGAAGGGGCTACAAGAAAGCTGGGGAAGGACTTTTCATAAGGGCAGTTAATGACAAAACAAGGGGAAATGGGTTTAAACTGAAAGAGGGGAGGTTTAGATGAGATATTAGGAAGAAATTCTTTGGTGTGAGGGTGGTGAGCCAGTGTCCCAGGTTGGCCAGAGAAGCTGTGGATGCTCCTCCCTGGAAGTGTTCTCGGCCAGGCTGGATGAGGCTTTGAGCAACCTGGTCTAGTGGAAGGTGTCCCTGCTGCTGGCAGGGGGGTTGGAACTGGATGAGCTTTCAAATCCCTTCCAACCCAAACCATTCTGTGATTCTGTGATTCTAAGAGACTGAAAATCTTTCTCTGACAGCCCAGGTTGACAGCGGTAGAGAACTGAGAAGCTGGTAAACTAGGGTGGAAACCAGCAGTTGAATTAAGAGTTTTTCTGACTGAAAAAAGACATAAATAATCCCCTCCAAAAGAAGCTGATTCCTGAGACAACACGAGTAACTACACAGTAGGACACAGAGATGATGAAACAGAATGAATTTCTCCTTTGTGCTTTCTCCCATCTGCACTTCTGTCTGCATCATCAACAGCCCAAGCTGTAGACCTTGATGTTCTTGTAGTTCTTTCCATCTCCATAGGGCTTAAGGATGAAATCCTGACACCGCTGACCCTAAGGGCTCTAGGATCATGTTCAGCATCCTCAGCTCTCTCCAGGCTAGACAACAAAGGTTATGTCAGTAAGTCTTTCGGCTGGATTAGTTCCTAGGATAGTTTTATTTCTTCCTATCAGCTAAAACTGCAACTTGTGCATTGAAAACCTCAGTTTGTGTAGCCTTCAACAGTAGGAGTTGGAGATATTTGTCACTTCCACATTTTTCTCTGTTTCTGGTAGATAAAAGATGCATCACACAACCTTGGTTTCTGTTAAAATTTAGTTCTATTGGCAGATGACAGATTCATCTCTTGCCTTCTAAACTTCCACTCAGTGACTTATAGTGCGTTAATTTTTAACTATCCTGCTGAGCAGAAACATTCATAATAAAAATGATACAGAATAAATGCGGTACAATTTATTTTTACTGTAGCGATAAATTATGGTTTTATAGCTCCGGTTACTCCTGTATCATGAAGAAAAAGTAAATTTCCAATGAAGGTACTTAAGAGTGCAAAATGCTGTCTATAGTGCAGATGTTTCCTCTTGCCCAGATATTCCTTTGTTTAATTACAATTTCAATGATATTTAAATATAGGTTTGAATCACACATCTACTTTGCTGCTTCTGCTGCAGTGGAGGGGTTCCACTCAATTGAAATACAGATTCATTATAGTCCAAAAGTTTACAACATTGAAAAGAAAGTGCTATTTCAGTAAATAAGATGCGTATTTTCTTGTTCAGTGTTTTTTGTCTTCCTTCGAAACAACTGATAAAGAATTCTCTTCCACAGCACAGCCAGGTGAGCTGGGTCACAGGGCAATCTCTTGTATATTCAGCTGATACCGCTCTCTTTTCATTACACTGAGATGTTATGACAAGCTCTTGTAAATCTTTGCTTGCTCATCTTGAACAAGAGAAATGGGAGTCTGGAAGTATCATTGTTAAGTAATTTGAAATCAACTAACAACTTTCTTGCTTGACTAGAAAGAACCAAGACTTCTTATTTTTAAGAAGTGTCATGTATGGATTTATTTTTAGAAGATTGGGGTGAGTGGGAAAGGTTGGTTACTCTGAAAGAATGTTTGGAAAGGAGAAAAAACTCTACATGCTTCTGGAGGTGCCCACAGGGAGGATATTTGGGAAGGAACATTCCTTAAAACACCAAAAAGAGGGTTTTTTAAGCCAAGAAAGTGAGACTTGGGATCATGCTGTGCGTGGCCACAAGAGCACACAGATGCCAGTACCTTACTGGGGGAGAGTGACAACTACAGCCCTAAAGGTCAAGTTCAACCAAACCCAACAGCAGGGAACAGACACCCAAATTCTGAATTTTCTGTAGGTCTCAGGAAAGTCAGCAATAGCTAGAAGTGAGAAACCTTTGTGAGGGAAAAGCAGCGTGTGACCCCAGCCCTTATTAGACTCCAGAGAATCCACAGAGAAGTTGTGCAGCTCTAGTTATAGAAGCAGCTTCATTAGGTGCTCATAGTCTCTGTGTTGCAAGATAATAAACCAGCTCTGTAAATTATTTAGGTCGAATCTAACCCTTTTAGGTCACTATAGGAACTGCTGCGTAGTGGGAAAGTTTTTCCAGGAGTGTTGCACTGCTGGGGGAAGCTGCTAAATTCTTGAAAATATGACTTTTAGCAACCTTAAAATTCCAGTGCGTACACACAACTAATACATCAAATGCAAATCTTTGTCGCTTTTTACCATAAACCCATATGCCTCTCAGAACCTGCTGTATTTATAAAGTCCAGTAATGTCCGTCTCTTCAGTCCTCTGAGTAATATGTTGATATATTAAAGTTATTACCGTCCTTTACGAGCTGGAGAGTTAAACTGCATTTAGCCTGGGAATGGCACAGAAGGGCGGAATTAGTCCTGTCTTTGTGTTCAGTGCACGTGTCATAACACTATATAATGTGTAGGTTAGACTCCATTCGGTGATGATGTCTTATCTCAACAGGACAGACATGTGAGCTATGGAGATGTCTTTAAATAGATCAATCAATTTTTCAAGGGCATCCCTTGAGCTAAGGAAGGTACCGTACGAAGCGTACTTTACACTTATCATAGAATCATAGAATCCCAGACTGGTTTGGGTTGGAAGGGAAGCCTGAGCCCCACCTAATCCTTATCACCCAGACACCCCTGTCCTCCCTGTCAGCTGCACGCTGGGGCTCAACCTGCTCTGCTGATGCCTTCAGCTGCATGCCAGAAGACAGTTTATGCACATAGGGCCTTCATCTTTCTAATGGATGATGGACCAGTTGGAGGTCTTGTTAAAGGTAGACAGAACAGAGAAACACATGGGCTTGTTATCAGCTCTCAGGCAACGGGAGAATCACAATGTAGTAGATGTAAAAGAGCTACACAACTTCTGCAGGAGGACACACACCTGGCTCTGGAGTCACCCACTAAAACAGGGGGAGGTAAATCAGTGAACAGTCAGAATGACTCTTCATCTCAATGCCTCATCATCCTAAAACCGCTTCCCACTGCAGGCAAACAGCTCAAACTGCTCCTTCTCAGACCTTGACTGCTAGTCTGGAAGTTAGAGTTACCATGACAGGTAAGAACTAACTCTGTTCAGCAGTTTTTACCCAGGGAAAATCCCCCAAACGGCGCATCGTGTGCTCAAGAGAGGGCTAATATCTTGATAATAAGATGCTTTTTCATTCTGGTGGATTAAGACCAGTCACTCAGAGAAAACTATTGAATTGTGTTTGGCTACAGTAAGCCTGCAAGGTAACACTTCAATATCTGAGATCCTCAAAGGGATACCTTTCTCATTTACAGTAAGCCCTAACATATTGATAGCACTGACCTAGCTGTAAGAGAGATATTTTAGGTGCTCTTTGGGGATTCTTCACTGGGTAATATTAAAATTCTTAAGGATGGGGAAAGGAGAGGAAAAGTGTTGCACTGCTTATAGATGGGTGGTGAACATGAGGGGAGAGATGTTTTTGACCCATCCTCTCTGTGTCTTTATGGTCATTATATTTTTTTCCAGCTGTAGTTCTGTTATTGAAAATAATCTTATCACAACAAAAGAGGATACCTCCCCTGAGTCCTGTAGTTACTCTATTCACTAACTGCACATACAGGTTATTTGATGTATTTTTGTGGATTCTCCAGGAACTCTCAATGTAATCAGGGAAAAAAAAAATATATGTTGCAAAAAAAAAAAGAAAAAAAAAAAAAAAAAAAAAAAAAGAGCAGATATCAGAAAGGATGTGTTTTAGAAGAAAATGTAGTCTGTGTAGTGGTAGCAGACAGACCTGGAGGCATTTTACAAGTAATTGAGAGGTTGCTTCATGTCACCTATCTGCTGTCACACCTATCAAATAGCAGGTGTGCTCCTCTCTGGCATGAGAGTCACCGGGTACTGAAACAGGAGCAAGATTAGAGCTCCTGAAGTGACAAATAAACAAACAGGAAGAAAAGTGGAAACAGCTCTGGCAAGCAGCTGGTGCCCGGTAACAACTACAAGGGGTGATGCTCTTCTGACTCCAGCTACACTTCCTTCACAATATTGACAGTGATTATAGTGATGGAAAAGCGGTTTAGGAATTAGCATATTTAAAAAAAAATCAACTGATGTGTTGATGAGTGTGTATAAATCAGATGTCCTGGTGTCATTTAAAGCAATTAAGAGGAATGACATATTATTTCTGACCAAAAGCTTGCAGTAATGCAAACCATGTAGAGAATAATTAAATTGCACCTTCGAAAGGCTAATGCAGCAATTTACCTAGTCTTAAAATTTTAATTTAGATAATTGTACAGAATTTTGTCAAGCTGACAAAGCTATTTACCTACCACATTTGCCACATGTGTTTTCTATGAGGCTTACTGTGCCTCTTCTATGGTTACCCTAGTGCGTGGAATATGTCCGACTAGATTTAAAATGTTATTATTTGGGTATTACTTATTCCCTTATGTTGTGATCAGAGTGTTCATTAGATCATTAGCTGACTCTTGAGGTCAAAGGAGTCTCTATGGTCTAACTGTTGCTCCTAATAACATCTTGAGTTCTACAGGAATGAAGAACTTTCCCAAGAAAATGGGAAGCAGCAGTAATTCGTGGGTATTAGGTGGGAATTTGTTGTGATTTGTTTGGGTCTTTTTTTTTTTTGTTGTTGTTGTTTTTTTTCTCTTCCCCTCCAAGGAACCAATGAGAAAACAATATTTCTGTTTGATATTATGAATATTTTTACACCGGAGACCATATCCTACAAAAAGTGACATAGAGTATGAACCAAGTGTCTTAAAGCCTCCAGGTTCAGAGTGCTTGTAACACCAGTGGCTATGAGAGACGAGCCAGTGTCACTGCAGTGTTACACACAGGTATCTGAGGTAGCTTTTTGTTAGCATCTTGGTACATCTTCATATTCATCTCGGTGCTGCAGCCCAGAATCTAATATAACTTGATTTACCCTGCCAGGGAACAAGGTGCCAGAGGAAGATCTGCCTTGGAAGTTATTATGCTATAAGTAATCAAGTGAGCGTGTATCCATTTTTTTAATTGGATCTGTAAAGTGTGCAAGTTTCCTTTAGAGCTCTAGTGCTTTGTTGTAACTCACGTGATGTCTCTTGATGCCAGCTGGATTTTAAGATTCATAGGCATTCCCATTTTGGCATGAAGACTTGTCCCTGCAGTAAAGAAAGGAGTACTGCCATTAAAGACAATGCCAACGTGGCTCTAAACTGGAAGAGGGCAGGTTTAGATGAGATATTAGGAAGAAATACTTGGCTCTGAGGGTGGTCAGACACTGGCCCAGGTTGGCCAGAGAAGCTGTGGCTGCTCCTCCCTGGAAGTGCTGAAGGCCAGGTTGGATGAGGCTTTGAGCAACCTGGTCTAGTGGAAGGTGTCCCTGCTGCTGGCAGGGGGGTTGGAACTGGATGAGCTTTAAGGTCCCTTCCAACCCAAACCAGTCTGGGATTCTATAATATGTTATGCTGCTTTTCTTTTCTGCTGCAGTTCCCTGAGATTCCTGTTCTTCACTTCACTACTGTGATAAATGAAACAAAAATATTTCCCCAGGTCAACCCTTAAGACACAAGAATCAGATTTTATGATTTTTAGGGTTTTTTTGGTGGTACCACTGATGGACAGTATGGACATGCAATAATAAGATAATCCCAGTGTAAGGGCAGCAGCTGAGAGGACAGAGCTGGTGAAGTACTGCAGTACTTCCTTCAGCAGCAGATGCTGAAATTATATTCAGGGTGATAAAGTAAAAAGGAGCTTCACTGAGGCTTGTTGGTTCCCTGTAATCTATAGTGGCCATGCTGGTCCCTAGACAAAAGTATCCAGAAGCTAGAGCTGAAGGATCATATTAGCATCTCTGGTCAGGTGTCTTTGTTGGCCCTGTTTAACACATGCCTCTGAATAACCAAGAACCTTGGCCCATCATTTAGATGATGAGCAAAATCTTCAGAAAGGCGTTTTCCCAATTCCCACACTTTTTTCTACATGTATGTCTATGGTTGGAGGTGAAAAACCACCAGTAAGAGGGATATTAATAGTAGATTAATAATAGCTATTAGTAATTGGTAATATGGCATGTTTTCTGAAGAATCTGAAGGATTTGAAGTATTCAAACACTGGAAGAGGCTGCCCAGGGAGGTGGTGGAGTCACCTTCCCTGGTGGGATTTATCAGACGGGCAGACGAGGTGCTGAGGGACATGGTTTAGAGGTGGGATTGGTAGTGTTGGGTTTATGGTTGGACTTGATCTTAAAGGTCTTTTCCAACCACTGTGATTCTGTGATTCTATCTTCTGTTGCATGGGATCCTGCCTTTCCTTACCCCTGCCAGGGGTGACCCGGTATCCTCAGTGCAGGAAAGCCAAATGGATACCCCAGATTCAGACCCTCGGTTGCAGCTGAGATGAAGTGATGCACTCGGTGGGCTACCTGCAGGGATCTCTGCTCATGCCCCAGGACAAGGATATAAGCTACTGACCAGTGGCA
>NW_010337804.1:2691-35443 GCF_000700745.2 Antrostomus carolinensis | reverse complement strand
ACTCTGCTATTGGCATCCCTTAGGAGACTAGGCCAACCCGATGATTTCAGTGGATCTTGCCTTGAAACCTTGATTTTAAGAGATGGGTTCTCCTGGGTTAGGTAGCCCAGGCACTGGCTTCTGTAATCAAAGCCTCCTTCCACCAAGCTCCAGTTTAGAAGAAACTAGGTTTCCACTCTTCTGAACTAGGAAGGATGAGCTAGGGAGATCTTCTTGTAGGTTTTGGGGCAAGTTGCTTCATCTCACTGTGCCTCAGAAAGGGATGACAATACCTTACCCTTTCCACCTCTTGTCTGCTAAGAGATAAAACTCCTTGATAAGAGGAGATATCTCTCAGATAGGCAATTTGGGTTGCACTTAGCATAGCTTTCTTGCGTATCCTGAACTCAACTCTGTTTGTACACACAAAGTTATTCCTTTTTAGTAACCTTGCTGTTGCTAAAAAAGAATATTTTTTAACAGCTTTGTTTATTTTTGTCCTGGGAGAAGGGACTGTCTCTTGCAATATTTGCAGACAGTCTTTGCTAAAAGGAGATCTGATCTCAGGCACGGTCTCCAACCAGAACTGTAATTCCAGTGGTGATAACAATAATAAACATGGCAATAACCATGCCCAAATATAGCACTTGGCACCGTTTTTCCTGTTCAAATATCGGTTCCTGTGACTGTCATTCTTTGCACGCTTCCAAACGCTGGCATTTGGAAATGGCAGTCGCTTCCAACAACGCCTTTTGTCCAAAAGAGATTATTTCCAGTAGACTGCACTGCAAACTGCCATGCTGCACTTCGTCCCTCCAAGGCAGGGATGGGGACAGCGTGTGACTCATGCCTCTCATATGATCCTGAAAAGAGAATGAGTCGTTGCAGGCTTCAGCTGTGCACACTAATTTTAACCCATACTTCCCCTTTTGTACTAAAAGAATTTACAAGGGCAGATAGTGATGGAACGAGGGGTAATGGCTATAAACTGGAAGAGGGGAGATTTAGATGAGATATTAGGAAGAAGTTTTTCCGTGAGGGTGGTCAGACACTGGAACAGGTTGCCCAGAGAAGTTGTGGCTCCTCCCTGGAAGTGTTGAAGGCCAGGTTGAATGGGGCTTTGAGCAACCTGGTCTAGTGGAAGGTGTCCCTGCTCATGGCATGTGGGTTGCATTAGATGACCTTTAAAGGTCCCTTCCAATCCAAACCATTCTATGATTCTATGGTATGATTTTATTATTTCCTCTTTTGACTTTAGAAGCTCTCCCATTTTTCTTGCAGTCCTTTTCTCAAACTTGCTCCATCTCTTACACCCACCAGGACAAGATCCAGGCTCCAAAAAGCCTGGGCAAATTGCATTTCTTATGAAAGATATGGTTTACTTAGTTCCCAGAATGGGCCGAGACTGCTGGATGTGGGGCTGTATTGCAGCTAGTTGAAACAAGAACTGTAGGCCCAGAGGAATGCCATTGTTTTCTTCCCACATAAGTCAAAACTAGACTGAAATATTAGCATTTCCAGAATAGCTATCACTCCCCTAAAACACGTCTCTGGAAATACCTCAATTTTGTATTTTTAATCCAAAGGAAATATTTTAAAATTCCTGAATTTAATAAACTTTCTGGGTTTTGGGGGGAATTTGGTTGTATTTTTCTTTTTTTTTTTGTGGGGGGGAGGGAAGTGGAGGGTGGGGGGGCTTATTTTTCCATAACAATTAACCTGAATCTTTCTGAGCTGTCAGAGACCATCTACATTTGGGTTTGATTGTATCAGGCTCCCATCTACCCCTGGCCAGGCACTTCTCTGGAATCATCCACTCTCACTGGATGAATATGGGAATGGTAAGAATCAAGGTCCAGGGCGTACCCTGGAAAATGTTGTCCATCCTGGGAGGTTACCTCACAGCTGAAGAAAAAGGTCCAAGGCACTGGAATGCACTTTTATGAAGTCCTGTGTAATGAAAATAAGCAGAGCATGGGTCAGCATGACCCAAGCAAAATGCTTCCTTTCTGCTTAACAAAACAAACCAAATGGATTCAAGTGAATTTAAGCAGAAATTAAGTTGTTCGCTTTCATTTTTCCCCAAGGGAAAAGAGTAAAACTGTGTGTATGTGTGGGCATTCAAATTCATAAAAAAATGATAGAAACCTTCAGTTATACAGAAACTGCATTTTCCATGAACCTAATGCAGAGGAATGAGTGGACAATCCTCAAACTGATGGATTGATGGGATTGCTCAGACATGCTCGACTTCATGAGCATTCAAGAGAAATTGATTAAAACTACAGAGAAATTTCAGGAAAGACGCTTTTTCCAGCAAGAAGAATAGATTCTCAGCTTCACTTGCAACCTGGAAGGAAATGAGGAGAAATAAAACAACATCAACAACCTCCTAGATGGACAGAAATGTGTCAGGCTGAGGACAGCAGTGCAGAGGGAGAGGAAAGTCTAAAAGAAGAGATTGAAGGAAGAAATGGGAGGGGATGAACCCAAAGGCAACAGTTCTCTCCCTAAATTGGTTCAGATAGGATTTACTGGAGAGATGAAGAGGAGTGGACAACGTTAAGGATGCTTTCATCTTTTCTTCCCCACCATGCTGTGACTGACTGGTGTAACTTGCACTGACAGCAGGGTGTGATCGCACAAACCCCGGAGATACACTTGCACAGCCCTCTGTCAAATCTGGAAGACCTTCTTAAACAGTGAAGCAACAACCCTCTTCAGCCCTATGGTAACCAGCACCATCCAACCCTGCCCAGACGTGCTCACCAGCTGTCTGCTGGGAAGCATCCCAGGGGGATTTAGGCCTGGGTATGCTGCTGTTGAGGGGAGTCCACATCTCAGGCTAGACTCATAAATTCCATACCCTGAGAGAGGAAATGTCTTGGCCAGGCTCAAAGAAATGCCCAGAAGAAGTTGTACCTGGAAAGGCTCTCCCAAAGCCTGGAGTCACCCACTGTAAACTTGATGAAGGCAACTCATGTCCTCTCAGGACTCACAGCCATGAATTCCCCTTGGTGTTACAACACTGGAGTGCCTTGACCTTGCTGCAAGGCAAAAGGAGAGATCAATTCTTTATCAGCCACATCCAATACACTTGTGACTGCCAGGATTTACAGCTTCCCTTATCAATCAGAGCATTTCCCGTTGCCTAAAACCAAAGGGGAAGGTTCTGGGCACAATGCTGTGATAACAATCATTCCATCTCTCACTTAGTTCAGGGAAAGGCAATGATTTATTTTTTGTTATTATAATTTATATCCTGGATGACTGGTGGAATGGGTCAGGCTCGGACATGTCTTTGCACATTGGCACTGAGAGACAGACCACTCAGTTAACAGATAACACTGGAAGTCATGGGCTTGCTGGCCCCCTTTGGAGTGCTGTTTTTTAAATAATCTTAGACAGCCTTGCAGGCCAGAGAGGAGCATCGTGATAATCTAATCTGGCCTTCATGCCTATCAGAAGCCAAGTGATTTCACCCTGTATTTTCAGTACCGCTGCAAGGTTTTTGGGTCAGCTCCCCCTGGGGCTGCAGCTGAACCTATGCCCTAGAAAAGAAAAGCTCTTCTTTTTTTCCCAGGCATAGAAGGATCAGGGAAGAGATTTGAAGGTATTCCCTGGCCCGTAACCTGCTATGTTCCCCTTCCCAGGAGGTGAGAAGGCATTCTGGACTATAAAAACTGATTTGAAAAAAGAAGTAAAGGGACAGAGCTTTGCTTTTCCTTCTCTTATAATCCAAGAGGTTCGTGTCCTTGCCCAAGAGAAGGGATCTCCACTGAAAAGCCAATGTTGACCACATGTGCCCAGTTGGTTGCATTCACATCAGAAGTCTGTTTCCCTACATGCTGTCCTCAGTGAGGGAAGCCAAGGAATGGTGAGGAGCTCGCTGGAGGCAAGGGCAGACTGGACCTGCTTTCTGAAAGCTGTGGAGCTGTGGGAGTCCAAAAGGGCAGTGCTTGAAACCCAGCTGTCCAACTTCCAGCCTGTGTTTCCTTCCAGCTGTCTAGTGCTCCCAGGACACTTCACCCTCCTGCAATCCCCAGAAAATCACACACTTCTGGGAAATGACGCTTGTAACTGGGAGAACAATGCTTAGGTGACGTCTCTTCCTCAGATGACAGTGTTTAGGCAGCTAAATTGCGTTCTTGATGTTTACTGTTTAGACGTCCCCTCCAAGATGACCACTGACAGTTCCCCTCTTAATCCCTGGAAAACATCAGGCACTTGAAAGTGTGATTCATTTGCCCAATTTTGGTTAAATAATCCAAAATCTGCATATGGCTGTTTCTCTGTGTTGACAATGGAAACAACTAGCTAAGTTGTTGACATAGCCTGTGTTTGATCCTCTGAGTCCCATCCCTACACCTTATATCAAGCTGGATGTTTTCCTACAGAGTGGTCCAGCTCAATCAAGACAGCAGAGCTGAGTCATCAGCAGACTGATGAGAGGGTCACGATGACCCCCTTTCGAGCTCCAACCTTTACATCTGTGAATAATCACTGCCGAGTGGCAAAACCACGGTCTTAATGAGATTCAGAGCAGTTTGCTTATCTCAGATCTCAAAGGCCAACTGTCACCGTGCATTATGTCCATCCTGATTTGAAGACTCAGTAGTTACCAAGCTGAGTGGTACACACCAACAATGGCAAGTTCTCCTCCTTATTTGTACCTGTCATGTCAGTGAGTAAGTGTACATATTTATACAAGGAAGGGAAGGAAACCTCAAATTCTAAGATTTTTGCTTCCTTTTTTTTGTGTGTGTATATGTGGTTATTTTATTTCTGCTGTCAGCTTTTCTACATTATGAAGTTCCTTCAGAAAGTCTCTTCTTCTTGTCTTATATGTGCTGTGGAGTGTTTGATGATGCTGACTGTGTCCATAATCATGATCAGTGCAGCCTCCAGAAAAGGCTTCTGGATTTATCTGCCCCTTGCATGATATCCTGGATCTGACAGAACCTGATGTTGAATACCTTAGTGTACGATCAAAAACGTGTCATCTCCTTTCCCCACTTATCCCTTTCTGCCCCCTTTCTCTGGCCATTCCAGATATGTTCAGGCCCCATGCTCTGCTACAGGTGTGACTCTGTGTGAGCAGATCAACCCATGTTGCCTTTCATTCCTCCAGTAAAATATAACATTTTAAATTATTCCAGCTCAAAACTTGTTTATCACCACTGCAGGCATGTTTCCAGTTACCACAGGCCACGATTCCCACACATTTTGTTGTATTATTATTACACTTACAACAACCTTAGGAGGTGGGATTGGTTATTCCTCTGCATAAGAAGCCAGTGTCAGAAGGAACAAAATCTGAAAGATCAAGAGGTAATCAGGTGAATTGCTTCCCTGGATTTTAGTGAGGAAACCTGCAAGCTCCTCCTGGTAGCTGGAAGTGCTTAGTGACTGGTTTGCTGAGATTAAAAAAAAATCTCTGTTAGATCAAAATGAGGAGCTGTTACAATAACAGCAGAGAAGACAATGATAGAAAAAATGATATTTGAAGAGGCAGAAAAGGGAAACAAGTTTTTTTCCCTCCTAATTTTATTTTCCAGGCTGCTAAAGCTCCACTTTAAATTAAGTTTAACCTTTAGTTTCAGAGGCAGTTGAAGGAAATATATTTTCAGTTGAAAAACAGGAGGTTGCTCTCCGAGACAGACTTCCCCTTTGGGGTTGCCAAATCTCAATGCAGCTCTCAGCACTGTCCTCACTTAACCTCTCCCAGAGCCACAAAATATCCAAATAACTGGCTGCTTCATGCACTGGCCATTAGCTTGTCTGACACTGATCAGGCAAATTAATTCCAGTGAATTTAAACGAAACTCTCCTGTGGTTGGCAGACAGCTAGTTAAGTCTTTCAGGTTTACTGGAAAGAAAGTGGGAAAGGTGAATAAGTCAAACTAAAAGCTCTCTCCAAATGTGTGAGTACAGCTTTCCTGGTAGTCCCTGGCAGCGTGATATAAATATATAAAACCTCCTGAGATTTTAAAGTCGCAGCAATTAGGTGAATTGTCTGGAAAAAGGGAAACATTGCACCCGTTTTTAAAAAAAGTAGTGGCCTTCTATGGTGGAATCACTACATCAGTGGACAAGGGAAGAGCTATGAATGTCATTTATGTGGAGCTCTGTAAGGCCTTAGACAAGATCCTCCACAACATTCTTCTGTCTAAATTGAAGACATATGGATTTGATGGATGAGCTCTTCGATGGATGAGGAACTGGTTGGAGGGTCGTATCCAGAGGGAAGTGGTCAACAGCTTGATGTCCAGATGGAGATCTGTGATGAGTGGTGTCTGTATTGCGACCAGTACTGTTTAATATCTTCATCAATGACTTAGACAATGGGATTGAGTGCACCCTCAGCAGGTTTTCAGATGACACCAAGCTGAGTGGTGTGGCTGACATGCCTGAGAGTGAGATGACATCCAGAGAGACCTGGATAAGCTCGAGAAGTGGGCCCATGTGAACCTCATGAAATTCAACAAGGCCAAGTGCAAGGTCCTGCACCTGGGTCAGGGCAACCCCCAGTATCAATACAGGCTGGGGGATAAAGGGATTGAGAGTAGCCATTAAGGAGAAGGATTTGGGGATACTGGTGGATGAAAAACTGGACATGAGCCAGCAATGTTTGCTCACAGCCCAGAAAGCCAACAGTATCCTGGGTTGCATCACAAGAAGCGTGGCCAGTAGGTCAAGGGAGGTGATTCTACCCCTCTGCTCCATTCTTATGGGACTCCACCTGCAGTGCAACAGATGGGCACAAACAGGTTATCTCTCCTTATGCAGCCCCAGCTCCTCCCCAGGGATGCTCTATGGGAGTGCCAGGCTTGTTTAGGGTGTCATCTTCTGTCCATCAATCTGCACAGGGTTACACCAGTTCAGAATAAACTTTCTTGTGAGAGCAAACATTTGCACCCATAGCACTTTGGTAGAAGTTAAAGCTCCAAGGAGATGGTCTTCACAGCTAAAGGCAGCTCTGCCTCTTCCCTCAGTTCTACTCTGTTTTAATTTCTTACTGTCTTCTCCAATCCCTCTGACTCGTTCATGCCATCACCTACAACTGGAGCCATCCTGGCTCACAGCTTCTGGAGTTACCATGGCTTGGAGAAGAGAAGCAACACTGGATCTTATTCCCCATGTTCTCCAAGTTGCTGTGTGCCTCTGGTAAACCACAAGATCTTAGGGCCAAGGACATGTACCAATCACTGGGGCAAGGGGAGTAGTAGTAGTAGGGGCAGCAAGCAAGTAGGGGAGTGGAGAAATTGTCCCCTGCACACACCAGCTTTCAAAATGAAGCTGTATAAACTTCAGATGGGGAAAGGATTATGAGGTGACTGTGGAATGAACCCTGAAGTCTTTTCTAGCCCCATGTTTCTGGAGACATTGAATTTGGGGGGTTTAATCAAGTGAAGGCAGAAGCTGAGTGGGTGTAAAAGAGGAAAACTGCTTGTTTGGGAATGCTGAGGCCAGACTGCAGCCTGAATGAGTTAAATTAGTCCAGTAGGTACTGGTGGTTACCGGATGTCTTTGCTTCTGTTGCCCAGTTGCTTTCATAAAGGGTTTGTTACTGTCTGACTCTGCCTCAGCCCAACTGTCTGCAGCAAAATCAACAATCCTGAGCGGGCTCTGGCTGAGCATCTCCACTTGGAGGAGTGACAGGCTCTGAGATACCTGCCCTGGGCAAGGCAGGATAAAATCCTCTTTTGCCTTCACACTCCAGCTCTGGACTCTGACAAGTGATCCAAAGTGGCTGTCACATAGTTGTATTAAACCCCCCTGACAAGGTCAGGCTGCAATGATAAATTTTTTTCATGAATGAGAGTGTTTTGAATGATCTCACAGTGTTTTGTTAATTTTATTCCCCTTCTCGCTAGTTGATAACACAAAAAAAGGCATGAATTGTGTATTGTTGCCTAATTCTGCCTAAAACAGCTGCGAATTTCACAAGATGTAAGTAACATAATCATAGTCAAGGGGTCCTTTCTAGCAGATGCCTGAAACCAAAAGCAGATAAAGATTTTTAACAAGATCTGATTTATGGTCTGGCTTGACAAATATTCATATGGGTGTGAAAAAGCATCTGAAGATGTGCCACAGAGCATTGCATCCCCTGTCATCTTCCTCACTGCTTGCTCTGTCTCAAATTAGATTTGGTATTTCAACTGGTTTCAGCTTCAGGCTGATTTTTCTTGCTTCAGTTAAATCCCAGGTTTCCAGCTGAAGATGTTTCACAAATGGCAGATTGGCGCTTGTTATCTAAAGGTCCAACAACACTGACTGTGCTTGTGTTTGGACCAAACTATACTCTAGAATAAGTCAACATGATGGATTGAAAGGATTGCTGCTGGACTGTTTTACAGCAGACCAGTTTTACTCTCAGCAGGATTAATACTGGGCAATTTTCTAATGAGCCCATAAAGTTCTGCCTTGGTATAACATGAGATCTTTGCCCTTTGCTTCCTTTAAAACCCGTAGTACATTTCTGTGGCTTCAAATGCCAGGGGTGACAGAAGACAAACTCACTTAGTTTTAATTGCCTAATTTACATGGAGAAGCCATGCAGAAGTCTGGATGCTGAGCACAGGCATCCAAGGATAGGGGAAGACAAGAAGGCAAAGGAAATTTATGTTTATATAACAATATGGAAGAGAGGGATGCAAAGACAAACATTACATGCAAGCACAAAACGTCTTTGCTGCCTTAGGTAATATCCAAAAGGATGTCAATTATTTCTGAGTATTTTCTGGAGTGTTTTTGCTTTTGCCTAAAACAATGAGCATT
The DNA here is from genome assembly GCF_000700745.2 of Antrostomus carolinensis. Classification (NCBI taxonomy): domain Eukaryota; kingdom Metazoa; phylum Chordata; class Aves; order Caprimulgiformes; family Caprimulgidae; genus Antrostomus; species Antrostomus carolinensis. The sequence continues at coordinate 26,680 of NW_010337804.1, read as the reverse complement.
GCACTTATTTCGTTATGTTTTGAAATGAATACGGAAGAAGGCAGCATTCACAGCCTCTCACGCACTCGCACACTCCTGTGTTTCTCTAACAGCAGCACTAGTGGCTGAAATTATTTGCTTAAGAGAAACGCATGGAACTTGGGTAGCAGGTGGAGATAAAAGAAAAAGTGAAACTCTTTTCTGACAGCTTGTTTTCCTTGTGTGACTAACACCCTGTCTGTGCATGGACTGCTTTCCTGTTGAGCTGGGAGGATGACTTAAAGCAAAATGTTGTCTTTGCAAGACCCAGTTTGCTTGTTTATGTAGGTAAATAATTGTGTTGCCAAGGTTTTATCTAACATTTTCAGCCCTGGATCTGAAAGATCTTTGCAAAAGCAAGGGGAGGCCAGAGTGAGGAACCACAGCCTCATTTTGCAGTTGGGGAAACAGAGGCATATAGAAGTAAAATGTCTTCTCAAATTAACCCTGAAGGTCCCCTGCAGCTGATGAAACCTCAGCCTTGCTCCCATGCAACCTGCTGTAGTTGTGCTGCTTCTAGAAATGATGTATTTTTTCAAAGCACCTGAAGAGACAGAGTTACCCAAATCCCTCTGACCCTACTGAACTCCTGATGTTTTGAATCTCACTTCCAGCCTAAATATATGAGTTTGTTTAGGGGAGAAGAAATTTTATGCCTACTCTAGGCAGATGTACCTGAAGGAGCATCGACCCAGTGAAAGACAAGGGCTCATTTGAAAGTTCCATCTTAAAGCCAGTTAGTGGCTGGCTTTTTACCACATTTTACCAGAAATGTCTCATGAAGAGTTTCAGATGGACAATTGCCAGGAGTTTGTGACAGCTCACACAGAGTTGTTTTTGGAAACTAATGTAAGCAACAAGCCAAGATGGACTGTCTGCAAGAGGGTCACTGCCAAGAGTGGGTCACTGGGACATCGGGTGCTAGAGCTGGAGTACAAAATGGATTGATGAATGACATGTCAAGACTTGCAGGAAGACCATATGGATACAATCTCTCTTTTCAGCCACTGTTCTCTGTGTCAGACCAGAGAAGACCAAGAGAAACAGAAAAGAAAAGGACCTCTGAGCACACAAACCTTCACAGAAGCCATTGCCACCTATTTTTGTCTCTGTTTAGTTGTATTAGGACATGACCCAAATTTCCTGATAAATACTAGCTTTATTTGAGTTTGTTTCCAGGCAGGGTTACCAATCTTTGTGGTTTGGTATAGGATGTGTTTAAAACAGACAAGGTAAAATCTCTGTGGAACATCCACTGGCTTTGGAAAAATGACTTTCTCAAATGCACCTGTTTGGTGCAGGAAACAAGGATTTCAGAAAGAAAATGAGAAATAAAAGGCAGAAGTGCAGCCAGCACATGCATTGTGCACTTTCACCTGCTGATATTCTCTCCTGTGCCTGCTGAATCAGTGCTGTTTTTTTTTTCTTTCCTTTTTTTCCAGCATATAAAGAAGAGACTAAAGAGGCTGGTAACATTAATCAAATAAGCCCATTCCACCCTCCTCTGTTGCTGCTGACCTGGAACTCATTGGATCAAGTAGAAAGTCTTTGTCGATCTTACGGCACGAAGCTCAGACAGTCCTCCTGGAGAGCCTACCTATTGGTAAAATGCTTTCCAAGCATGCAGAGCTAAGCCCTCTGAGTCCCTCAAGAAGAGGAATCAAGCCAGAATTTCAACAGAAGCTGCCATTCTCAGCTGTCCTAACCATCAGTAAAGATTGTCTCTTAATACAAAAGGGAAAAGAAGAGGTGAAAGAGAAAAGGGTGTTTCTAGGCAAGAGAAGGTCTTGGAAGTAAAGTTGCTTCTAACTTCACCTCGAAGTAAAATGTACAACTTGCAGAACTGAGACTTCTTGGTCTTCTGCCACTGAGGGCTGGAAACAGCTTGTTTTCTCTGAATTCAGATGCTACATGCACTTTGACCTGCTCAATGCTTGCACATGAAGACACCACAAGCATAACTGAAGAAGTCAGGGGCAGGCATCAGACTTCAGAAAATTCTGAGCTGAAAAAACAAAGCCCACCCAAACCCCACAACATCATTTCAGCAGCTTTGGGATTGGCAAAGGGGAAATGAGGTGAACTTTGCTGTGCTGACTCACAGCTTACAGGCTGTATGTCGTTGACTTTGCTCTCTGTTTACAGGGATTTCCCTTCTCTCAGTGAAGGAGCAGCTGGGCCTTAGCAAAAACAAGAAACAGATATTTTTGTCACATGCTGGTGGTAAAGACAGGCTTCACAATGAGCTACTTTCTTCTTGCACTGAACAAGGAGCTTCAGTCACAGAGAGAAAACAATATAATCTGAAAACCTCTCTGTTTCATCAGCTGTCAGAGGCTATCAAGGCTCAGGCAGACTGGGAAATGCTTAGACAGAATTACTCGCAACTCCAAAGTCCCAGATCAAATGTTTCTAGACTGTGGTGACCATGAGATGTCAGAGGATGGAAAGGGATATGGATTTATTATAACCTCTGTGTGGCATATGGTGTTGCCATATACCACTAAATTCTCAGAGGTTTTCAAAGCATGTCTGAAAAAGGACAACAAGGCTAGTGAAGGGTCTAAAGAACAAATCTTATGAGGAGCAGTTTAGGGAACTGAGGTTGTTTAGTCTGGAGAAAAGGAGGCTGAGGAGAGGCCTTATTGCTCTCTACAACTACCTGAAAGGAGGCAGTAGTGAGATGGGTGTTGGTCTTTTCTCTCAAGTAACAAGCGATAGGATGAGAGGAAATGGCCTCAACTTGCACCAGGGGAGGTTTAGATTGGATATTAGGAAAAAATTATATACTGAAAGAGCAGTCAAGCATTGGAACAGGCTGCCCAGGGAAGTGGTGGAGTCACCATCCCTGGAGGTGTTAAAAAAATGTGTAGACATGGCACTTCAGGACATGGTTTAGTGGACATGGTGGTGTTGGGTTGATGGTTGGAACTGGTGATCTTAGAGGTCTTTTCCCACTTTAATAATTCTGTGATTCTATGATTAAATTGCATGGCACAGATTCACGTGACTCAGAGCAGAGAGAAAACTCACCAGAACAATGTCGCTCATCAGGGACATGATAAATGATGGGGATCTTTCTGTTCTAGAGATGAGAAAAGTAATTTCAGGAGACAGGCTGGCTGTGTGCACTCCCCTCCGAGGGCTCCTGGAAAAGCTGACTTTCTTCAAAAAATATGAGCAGCCTTGGGCACACAAGGAGGGAAGCTGCTCTGTGCTCTACAGGACCTGTCTTCCCCTGCCATGAGGTCAGGGAGTCAAGTGGACCCCAGTGTAGTTTCACTGGCTCCTTTGTAACCCATAGGATGGGCATGAAGTGGCACCTGTTCACTTTCCATGGATGTGACACCAGGAATGTACATTAGCCAAAGCTTGCTCCCTTGTAAACCTTCTGCCTCTGTTTAACTGATGACATGTCATCAGCTGAATCAGTTTAGACATTTTTATGTTTCTGAAAAACCAGTAACACTAAACAGGGCTCAGCATTCTCAGTAAGAAACCAATTCCCCTTCCCTCCCTGGCTTCTTTTGGAGCAGGGAATATATCTGTGCGTGTATAAAATGCAGCTCGTGACAGATTTGCAGAGCCAATTCAGACCACTGCTCAGGCTCCAGGGCTGATGTGTTTGGCAGCCTCTTGAAGTTGCTCCTTCTCCAAGAGGGCACATAGGATATGTCGAGGTGGAGGAGAACTTTCACAGACTCTGATCCCTTGGGGCTCCATGAAAGCATCGCTGTGTTCAGTCAGAGTCAATTTGTGGGACACCTCATCAAGAGGCAGACAGCAGAGAGCACCCCACAAGCTGTTTCCAGTGATGGTTTTGAAGAGCTGAGGTTTCAAGAGAAGTGGGCAGACACCTTTATATAGCCTGAGATATAATTGCCTGGATGGAAGTATTGACCAAAGAAGTCTTTTGGAGCAGAGTGAAGCTCTACAGTTCAGTAATGATCTCAAGGCATAGCCACATGGGGTCTCCTGCTGATGTTCATGGACCAACCTAAGCCTCCAAAAGCCATAACACAGTCGAGCCTTGTCCCAGTGGAGAGATTTTGATTGCCCTGGTATCTTGGTCATAGATGCATGTATGGCTGAGTTCTGATGAACTTGGTGGATGGTTGGCAGATCCATTTCCCTGGAGAGGCCTGGGCCATGCCAAGGAGCAGAGAAGGCTGGTGATGTGTCACCTCCTTGTGTTCATGCTCCTGGGGTCGAGCTGGGGCACTTTGGACGTGTGTGCTCGTGCCCCCATCTAGTGGCTGTCCCCAAGCCTGCAGCGTGTACCCTCCTCTTCCTCAGGTGCCATTCAGCTCAGTGGGGAGCACTTTGACTCTGCTGTTGGTGGTCTTGAGGTGCTACCTGGCTTGGGAGTGTGCCATTTTGCAACTGGGCTTTGTGTCACCTTCCCAGCAAGTTGTGTCTGTTCCATACATAAAATTCGTTGGGGGCAGAGAATCAAGATCTGATAGCAGCCATGCAAGTATGACAGGACTGTGTCTCTTACTCCACTCCAGGTTCCCAACACATGATCTGGCACTGAGGAATGTGCCCTTGCATGGAGCCCATAGCTTCAGCTAAAGCTGCAAAGAGGGAGAACATTTCAGTGATGACAAATCAGGTTTTCTCTCACTCTTATGCTTATGGTTTGCTTTTGTGCAAGAAAAATTTGTTTTGCAATGTGTTTACAAAAAAATATTTTAAAAGTCCCTCAAAACCACCAAAAGCAACAAAAAAAGGATGATGCATTCAGATGTGAGTTGCTTTCCCAGGCATGAGATAAGCTTTCAAGCAGAGAGGACATTTCTGAAGTGAAAGTGGAAGCTGTGTGTAAACTTTTGGCCACTCTGTCAAAGTCTGGGAAACATGATGATGAGATTTTGGTGTCCCATGTAACTGGAATTCCCCAGTGAATCTGAGACACTTCAACAGTCATCTTCCTTTTACACAAACATGCATTACTCATCAACTCCAATGGCAATATAAAAGGCTCTCTATTTTCTGTAGGTATTTTTACAGCTCCTGTTACAGTATTATCTCGCCTCTCTACAGCCTTTGTTGTATCTCCCCCAGGACTCCTCAGGCAAGGTGTCAGAATGATTCTCATTTGACCACTGGGAAAACTGAAGTACACAGAGAGAGGTACCAAAGATCCCAGAGGAAATAACCAGCAAAGAAAGTAGGAAACTGAACTTAGATCTCTGCTTACCACTGAGCTGCCTTATCTTAGAGAAATCCTAAACAAAAGCCACAATATCTCTTGAATTCAATAAGACACAAACATCACCACCGGACTCCAAGAAGAGACCCAACACTGCTCAAATGCTTCCTTGAAGCTGAAGGTAACTGTGAGAGCAAAGCATTGCAACTGGTGCTTATTGGGTTAAGAAGCACCACTCACTTGGCACTTTGAAGATGCTCATTGGAAATCACCTCCCCAAAAGATGGTGGTAGCCACCAGGAAGAGAGAGCAGAAAATCCTATTTGAGCATTAACCCAAACTGAGCTGTTCCAGGCAGATTTCCTCAAGCAGTTACAGAAATGGCTTCTGATAGTGACCTAAACCCACTGGAGAAAGACAGAAATGAAAGATGGGGACAAACTTTTTAGCAGGGCCTGTAGCAATAGGACAAGGGATAATGGTTTTAAACTAAAAGAGGATAAATTCAGACTAGATATAAGGAAGACATTTTTTACAATGAGGGTGGTGAAACACTGGAACAAGTTGCCCAGAGAGGTGGTAGAAGCCCCATCCCTGGAAACATTCAAGGTCAGGTTGGATGGAATTCTGAGCAACCTGATCTAGTTGAAGATGTCCCTGCTCGTTGAATGGGGTTTGGACTAGATGACCTTGAAATGTCCCTTCCAACCCAAACCATTCTGTGATTCTATGAAAGGGAAAACATTAGTTTGCTCTCTACCCTTTTCTCCTTTGCTTAACAATTTGGCTGAGCTGGACTTCTCATGCTATAACAAGAACAAGTTCCTAAAGATCTTAATTTTGCTTAGTGAATAGATGTCCTTTAGATAGGTTCATAGGGCCTTCTGGTTGTTTTTGCATAGTGTGCCTTGACTACTCTTGCAGGGACAAAATTATTTTAGACAGAAAAAACCACTATCTTTCTACCATAGGCCTACTTGTTTTAGCGAGTGTAACCCTTTGTGAAGATTGCTTGTCAGGATACTCCGATATGAGACTAATAGATTTATCAGTCAAATATGGTAGCAATGCCGAGGCTCAGAAGCTGAAGATGGGGTTCACATTACCCTTAAATTTTGGTCTAGCAAACTATCAGTGATCATTGATCACCTGTGTTTCCCCAAAGCAATGCTTTTAGCTCCTTGGTGTATTATTTCGGGATGGTTTGAGGAAACCTGCTATGCTCTCCAGAGATTTCTCCAACAGCTCCTCTGATTTCTCCATGTAGAAATTGGTGGACTTTTGCATTGAGACTGCTCCATGCAATGCCTGGCACACATCACAACATAGTACAGGAATGGTCATGCTATGGAGAGCCAAAAGGCTGTCTGAGTATCCTGTCCTTTCTCCATTAATATCAGAGCCGGAGCACCCTATTCCTGTCTTTCAGGCCACTCATGGTCTCCTGGACAACTTCCTTACTCCACCTGCATCATCTAATTTCTAGATTATAGGCTTAATTTCTTGTGATGCAGGGTCATATCCATATCTCCACCCTCATTGCTCTTCTCTGTACCTCTTCCGGTTCTGTTTGTCTTTTCACAAGGAACAAGAACTATGTTTCATATTCAAGATGTGGACTATCCACAAGACTGGTCAGTAAAGTCCCTTGGGAGGCAGTCATGAAGGGCAAAGGAGCCCAAGAAGGCTGGACGCTCAAGAAGGAAATCCTGGAAGCACAAGAGCAGTCCATCTCCATGTGCTGAAAAATGAGCTGGTGAGGAAGAAAACCAGCTCGACTGAGCAAAGACCTTTGGGTGGACCTCAGAAAAATAAGGAAAGTCTATGAACTTTGGAAAAAGGGGCAGAAATCACAGGAGGACTACAAGGATGAAGTCAGGTCTTGCAGAGAAAAAATCAGAAGGTCTAAAGCCCAACTAGAGCTTAATTCAGCCAACTCTGTGAAGGATAACAAAAAGTGTTTCTATAAATATAGTAACAACAAAAGGAAAGCCAAGGAGAATCTCCATCCTTTACTAGATGCAGAAGGAACAATAGTGACGAGAGATGAAGACAAGGCTGAGGTACTTAATGCCTTCTTTGCCTCAGTCTTTGATAGTAAGGACAGCTGTTCTCTGGGTACCCAGCCCACTTGAGCCAGAAGACAGGGAGCATGATGACCCTGTGGCTTTGTTTCATCGTCCTCTTAACCGAAGGTCATCAACTGGGGAGCTGTCTTGGCAAAAACTGTCTGCTTCAAAGACCAATAACAAGTCATCTTGGATGCAAGCTGGTTTACATTTGAGCTGGAAGAGAGAAGAAAGGTTGCTTTCCAAGCTGTGCTGTGATCTGAGATTTGATAAACCCACTCTTTTCCTTTCCTCTCCTTCCCTCACCTCCCAGGGGTACGACTCAAGTATTTATGAATGCAAATGTTTCTTGGGTCAAAAGCAGGTCAGAAAATGCTCTGCAGGCAGGATACTCATCCTCTGTTCCACCAGGGCATACAGTGCAACACAAAAAATTGCTGCCCATGCCCCTTAAGTGCGCTTCTCTTACCCTCCCTTTTCCTCCAACTCAAGTCCTGTCCTGTCCCATGGAAAGTTTGACTTCTGAAGTCATAAAGGCTGAAATGATCAATATCAGACTGATATGTTGAGTAGCCCTTGGTCTGCATTTCTAAAACCAGACAGGTTTATATATATATTTTTTTTTTTTTTGAGGGGAAGTAAAGGACAGAAAAACACTGTTGAAGCTAAGGTTGTGCTCATCAGCCATGGCTTGTGGCAACAGCAGAGGGGTTTCTCAGGACATGCACAAACTTGAACCCTCTGTGATAACATGCACTTAGGGCCAATGGCTTTTGGAAAAGAAAACATGATCCTTGGCTTCCGAAGGCACAGTGCCTCATGTGGGCCAGGGTGAGACTTTTTGGACCCTTATTCCCTGCTTTTTTTCAACTAAGTGTAGAGGGCCAAGGTCTGCTGCTCTGGGCAGGGAGCAGCCTGATCTTCTCCTTTCCATCTCTCTTGGTTGCCACAGTAGTCTCAGTGATTAAATGAGGTCCCTTGCATTGTGAATGGTGCCGTGGACTCTAGAAGACATGTTGGTATGGCTTTCATTGAAGTGTGAAACCACAGAAGGTCTTTCAGATCCATGTCAGCGTTCCTACCTTCACAACACAACCCAAGTACATCCCTGCATCGTTTCATGTTTCTGCTTGCCTGAGGGATGACAGTATCTTATTAACTAATCGGTCCTCATGACAGTCCTGTGCTTCATCTGTTCCAGGTCAGGGGGAGGGAAAAGCCGATTTCCATCATCGCCTGGGGAGTCAATGGCAAACAGGGAGCACAGATCCACCCTCCTCAGCTGGCAGGCATCCAGCCCTCTCCTGTCTGTCTGTGGTGCCTTCAGAGATCCCTTGATGCTCACAACAAGGTCGTTTATGAATGCTCATTATGCTCAGCCCTCTGCACGGATTCTCCAGGAAACACAAGCAGGCTCTGAGTATGATTGTAGTATATTTATACATTAGTTATTCTTTTAACCTTGGTCACCAGCAGTCTTCTGATCTGTAAGTACTGATCCTATTTATATACTGACTGACATGCTAAGCAGCGTTGTACTGACCCAGCTGCCCTCCTTACTGGAGATAATGATTAGATAATCTAACTTATCCTCTTGCTTCCTGCTTTTAAGACTCAAACGTATTTAAACACTGACAGCTGGAAGGGCAGGGTTAGTTGCCACCTTCACTGATGCTTTAAGAATCAGTTTGTAGGTAACCCAAGAAATCCAAATCCTTCCTTCCCTGTTTGTTTTCTGCTGAGCAATACCTGACACAGGTCATGTGGCTTTGTGAACAAAGGAGGCCACACTCAGTGGAGAAGAAAGATGACTCCTGAGATTATAAAGTCACCTCTGGACCAAATTCAACTCTTGATGTCAGTGGAAAAACATTTACAGTCTGGATTGCATATGACACTGCCCTGTAAATGAGCCTGGAATTACATTGGTTCCTTAGGAAAAGGTGATATGGAAATAACATGGAAAACCTCATGCAACTGTTTGAAATCGTCCTTTTCAGAGCTGAGACTAGCAAGGGAAAGTCACCTTCCATAACAAGTAGTTGTTCCTGTCACTTTTGCTCCTTTCATGTTTCTCCTTCCTTCCCTAGTAAAACATTGACCCTTCTTTGAAGAGTAGTTTCATCCTCTGCATGGAGAAGGAAGATGTTCTGGGGGAGATCTGAAGACCTGGTGTGTGAGGAGGCCAAATTACAGTTCCCCCAAACATCAATCATCTATCAGCTTCCAACACTCTACCATCACAACCTGAAAGTTTACTTATCTCACTCACCTTCAGAATTATGTGCAGCTTTGGGCACCACAGCATAAAAAGGATCTAAAGCTACTGCAGAGTGTCCAGAAGAGGCCACTAAATAAGTGAAGGGTTTAGAGGGGAAGCCGTATGAGGAAAAGCTGAAGTCACTTGGGTTGTTCAGCCTGGAGGAGACTGAGAAGAGATCTCATCATGGACTAGAACTTCCTCAAAAGAGGAAGAGGAGGAGCAGGTGCTGATTTCTTCTCTCTGGTGACCAATGATAGGACCAGGGGAAATGGCAGGAAAATGTGTCAGGGGGGGGGGGGGGTGGGCCTGAGGAAAAGGTTCTTCAGGCACCCAGAGGGTGGTGAAGCACTGGAACAGGCTCCCTAGGGAGGTGGTCATGACACCAAACCTGACAAAATTCCAGAAGCATTTGGCCAAGGCCCTGAGACACATGGTGTGAATGTTGGGCTTGTCCTGTGCAGGGACAGGAGTTGGACTGGATGATCCTTGTGGGTCCCTTCCAACTCACAACATTCTGTGATTCTATGGTTATCCGATGAAAAACGGAAAAACATAAAATAATCCACACCCAGTTGCACAGGCACAGATTAACTTTGCTTAGGGGACTCGCGGCCTTTATAAATAAAAGGATAGCCAAATGCAATTCAGGGGATATATTTCTATTAAAACTCATGTGCCTGCAACTGTCTGGGTTAGAACACGCACAGGCTGACTGTAATTCCACTCCAAATGAGGTCATTTGAAACGGTACAACAAACATTACTAATGCTGCTGCATCATGCTGGGCTGTCAGATAGATCCCAGGGCTTTAATGCAATGCTATATATATATATTTATACAGTTGCCCATAATTCTTTAATTAGGAGATGCAAATGCTAGTCAGAGACAAAGCAGAAAATGCCAACGAAGGCAGATCATGCTTCCGTTCACATTGAGGCGTTCACTGCTGACGAGATACAGCTGCATCAGCTGTTTCTTTACGGGTTGTATTTGAATCTGTTAAATCCTATTGATGAACAGTAAATTGTCCAGAGTGATGTCATTTTCCAGGGGAGGCAGAGGGGTAAGGTTGGAGAGTTGGGGCTATATCTAGTCTGCTGGGTCCATGGGGGGCATGGACTGGAAAAATTAATGATCTCAAGCAGAGGTTTGGACAACCTGGAGGTGGCTGTCCATGCTTGCTCTGGGTCAAAAATTCCTGGTCCTGCAGTTGGAGGGAGGTGAAGGCATGAGGGAAGTGAATGTAGTGTCCTTTCCAAAGCACAGCATGGACTTGCAGGATGGGGCTACAACAAGCATAGATGAAACATGCTTCAGAGCAGCTGATCCTGATCTCCCTATCTTCTCTTGACTGGGTGTCCACAGTCATCTGCAGCATGTAGTGGTGGGAAATATCCAATATTTGGATGGAGAGGGTTTCATATTTTTGCTGCTTGCTGTGAAAATGGGAAAGAAAGGAAGAACTGAACTGCAACACCTTGGCAGGAAGGTGGTTGGGAGCCACCATAGCTCTCCTGACAAAATCCCCAGTACAGAGGCAATTCGGCCAGCAGTGCTTGTGTTGGCCTGGTTCATATCATTGTAAAGAGGCTGAAGAATTACCTCAGCAGCTAAAAAGCTTTTGTCAGCATACTCTGCCTTTACAGGTCTGCATTTCCTGGGCAAGTAGGAGGTGAGGGTGGGGCAAAGGGTGGGCAACAGCCTTCATTCTTGCTCCTCCACTGCAGAGTGGCCATCTGCATCCCCTCACTGTGGCTCAGACTATCACACATCATGTCCCTGTCCACAGCAGGTTGTGTCTGTCCCAGTCTGTACTGGGAGGCATCACTCTTCCAGCAGTGCCAGTGCCATTTGATGTAGACAGATCCTGCAAGTGCAGCGCCCAGACGTGCAACAATGGCTTGATGAACAAGATGGATGTTAATGTAAGACAGCATGATTAACCTTTAGGACATTCCCAGTGCTCCCATTTACCACAGCTTTTCTCAGAAAACTTCCTTTGTGGCATTAGAAGCAGAGTGGCCGAGAAGCAGAGTGGCCAAGGGGAAGGACTGATTGCAAAGTTGTGTGCATAATTCAGACTATGGAAGTACACAATAGGGAAAAAAAAAACCCAACCAGTTCAGTTGAGTCTAGTTTCATCCTGAACAAAAATTTAAACCATTGTGTATCACAATTGTCATTTGGCCCTGAAGTAGGATCTGGAGTGAGACCTTCATCGCTATTAAAAATACCATCCCTCCATCCCTTGGCTTAGGAGGTTAACCTGTCTCACAGCTGTAGGATGCTCTTATTCTTCTGTATGGCACAGTTCAAACTGAAAGACTAAATAGTCATGCTTCCACTTTTTCTGGGACGTATTTCATGGTAATTAAAATAAATGTTGTTGATTAGCTACAGAAGTGCTTCTTCTACCAAAACCAGAGTGCAAAGTGTGGCTGCAAGAGAAAAATGTTTTAACCAGCAGTCTAGTGTAGACAAGCCCTTGATGCGGAGGTTTAAACTAGGATTCAACCCCTGGTTGAATTTCCAGCCAGCCTGAGATTTTTCACTCCTTTATTTATCTTGTAAAATGTGTAAACCCTGAAGTTAATAAGCTTCCTCCTCCAATCTCAGAGAACTTGCTGTTATTCTCTTGAAATACAGTCACATCCTGAAATGTTCATTTGTACTAAATCCCCAGTGAGTTTTACTTTGAAGCAGTAGTGCTGGGGTAACACTTGGACCCAAGAGAAGAGTAGGAGAAGAGACATTCTTCTGCCAAATTTAAAGTTTGTCAGAATTACTACAATACAGATTTAGAACAGAAATAAACTTTTTGGAAGATTTTGTTATATTTAGCTTTGGCAAACCGTGCTGTTTTGAGCTGCCTCATATTCCCTAAAGTATCCTCAAAGAAAAAGAGAAAATTGTTTCCAAATAAGAATAATTATAGCTTGCATAACACACTCTTGCATCCAGTTACAAAGTCAAAGAAACCAATCAGGACATTTTGCTTGTACAAACAACATCTTAAATTGCAGGGAGGAACATTTCATGATACCTTGAGTTTCACAAAATATCCTGCTTCATTTTGTTCGAAGTTTGAAAGTTCAAAAGTTTCACCAAACCTAAACAATCCTCATACTTTTCCCCATTCCCTCTTACCAAAGACCTGCCCTGAAAGTGAATTCTGTAAGTTTTAGGTAGAGAAAATACAGGTAAAAACATCACAGTTTCATCCTTGCATTTATCTGTGCTTGCTCCAAAGTCTTTAATAAGTAAATCGTTGTTCAATTATCTGCACTTGTTTCTTTCCTTTCTTTATTTAGCTCATTTTTTTTAGGCTGCACATACTTTTTGGGACATAGGTGTCCACGCTTCAAGCTTATTTTTTTCTGAACAGCATTTAGGGAGATGGGAAACTCCGATTCTTTTGGTGCAACTGTAATACCCTCGATAAACAAATAAGAGCCAATTCAACAGCGGTTAGTTCTTTAGGGCAGGACACTATAATATAGTACAACCTAAATAAGTCTGTCTAGACATGTTTTGGGAATAGGGCCTAATATGATAATTCTGGGGAATTTTCCTTCTCAAAATGAAGGCTCGCAGAGCAATGCCCTCCTACTCTAAAGCATATCTGCCAACACCCCGGGACGCTGCGCTGCGGTGGCAATTATTGAAAAGACAGAATAGACTTGCAGTAGTGCCAGCAAATTCCATCCCATTGAGAAAGAGGGGTGGCAGTCTTGCTGGATCCAGATAGGCAGAACCACTGCTTTTCAATAGCTGGCACCCATGGACTGGGGCACTGTTACGCTACTGCTTACACATACTAATACACAGTTGCCTGCAAAGATTTTTCTTATTATGGAGATTGCTGAAGATTGCCTGAAGTTTTGCAGTTCAGACAGTCCAGGACCCCAGGGCAATGTGTGCAGTTAGGGGTGAAATGCATGGCTGGTCCTTTTTCTTCAGACCCAAGGTATGGTGTGATGTGACAAAAGATCTGATGGTAGTTTCCCCACTCTTGGAGTACCTGCCTTTTCCTTATCACCTGGTTAGAAACCAAATCACCTTTTCCAAACAATTGAACCTTCCTGGGGAAAACAGAAGTTTCACGTCTCCAGATTTCACCTCCACTTATTTTCAAGTAGGGAAATATCAAGATATTTTTCTCAGGTGCTGCCATTTCAAGGAAGGAGAAATGCTGGTTTCTTGCATGGTCATGTTGGAATTCTTTAATGTAACTTTCTTTAAATATAATCTAATCTAGTTTAAAAACAACTTCTATTTTTGCAGTGGTAATGACTCCACCTGTTGTGTCCACAGAACAACACTGAGTGATCTGCAAATCCCAGGGCCATTTGCAAGGCAGAAAAAAAGTCCATTTACTGTTTTTACTTAATTTCTGTGAGTGTCAGAGACCACAGCAATCAAGACCAAGCTATTCCTTCCATCTTGGGAAGCCAGCACAGGGATCAGATGTAGACACCCAGTGTAGATATCTGGACAGAGGTGTCTCCACGTTATTTGGGAGCCCTATGGAGATTTAGTTAAAATAGCTGACATAATCTAGGCAGGGATCTATCTAGTCATATGTAGGTGCCTGACACAGAGGGAGTTATGTCATCCTCCAGACTACCAACCGTGTTGACTAGATGTTTAATTCAGTTTTCTAAATACAGATGTCTAGAGAATAAATTGTGTGCTAGAAGTGTTGGCTTCATTGGCTGTGGAGGGAACCTAACCATGGTGTTTTTTATGCAGAAGACATTTATGGGTGGTTGGTTTGGTGAGTTCCATTGCAGTGAGAAGGGTGACAAGTCAGTCTCTATAGAAGAAGCAGTCTGTACTGCATTACTTTGACAAAGGTACAGAAGGACAGACAGATAGACAGATGCTTATCCCACTCTTCAGATTATGATAGCAAGAGGCTCATCTTCATTCTGAGTCATTCCCTTCCAGACCAATATTTCTACTTGTTACTTAGATAATAAGCAATAAATATCTCAATTTTTCTCACCTGTTCCCTCTTCTTCCAAATCCAATTAAAAAATGGGTTTTGGACAAGTTCAGGTATTATTTTCAAGAGACAAAATGAGTTTAGGAGGGAACTCTTCACTGCCATTGCTGTATTTTTTAGATAGTTTTATGAATTTGGGTAGTTTGTGTTTATTTCCAGAAGAAGATGTTAAGGCACTGACCTGTTCCAACATGAGTAAGACCAAAGTCCTGTAGAGACAGATGAAACAGTGTGCAGTATCCTTTATTATTTTCCTTGAAGCCCTGTCACCACCAACACACCTTTGCTGCCTGCTGGGACTTGGGGCTCCCATGTGTCCAGGCAGCTTTGGTGTGACACCAAGAGCATGAGACCATGGCCTTGACAACTGGAGGACCAGAACTGGGGAGCCCATCCCCACAGCATCAACACAGACAGAGATCCTTCCCAGACCTTCTCATGACCTTCTTAAATGACCCACAGTCCTTCCCAGCCAGAGGGAGCTTTGTTGGCACAAGGTGGATAGTTGGGGAAACCCAAAAGGAGAAATGACTGCTTGGAAGAGAACACTTTGTGGGCCCTCCAGCCACATTTTTGTCTTTTGTATTTACAAGCCATCTTAAAACTGAACGCAAACCAAGAGTGTGAACCTACAGAAAACTCTCCTAAATGGGAGTGTATTGGTGATGGTCACTTAAGGGCAGGAGAAAGCCTCAGCTACAGCCAGGAGTGCCAATAAGGGATAATATGAGACAAGTCCTTGTCAATTTTTCCATCAACCTTTTCTACACTGCAAGCATTTTATACTGAAGGTTTCCTTAATTGCAATGTACTCTGTGTTCGGAGCTGAGCATGGGAATTTATTTTGCTTTGTGGCCATGGCTCAGCTTGAGAATAAATTGTCTTTGGTTGGACACAGGAAGGAAGCAGGGTACATCATGTCCTCTCTTTGACTTCCAGGTCAGACTCAGGCAAGAACAATAAACAAGACCAAGCCCTGGTGCCGCTCCTGCCTGAATTCCCATGGTACGTGATACTCTCACACAACTCCTACCTGAGACAGGAGAGCTTCTGAGTAAGTTACAATAGCTTTAGTCAGTGCCACCCTTCTGCTCTGTGCTTCTTGATCTTATCTGACTGCAAGAATGACAACAGAAAGTTTTTTCTTGCAGAGGGGAGAACATCAGAGATGTTATGAAACGTGTTCCCTGCATTTTCCCCTCTCTATGTTGGATGGAATGATTTAAAAACACAAGTGTTTTCCCTCTCTTACCTGACTCCTCTTTTCATGAGGATCCTAAACCTCACTGGAGGAGATTGAAAAGTCTCTGACCTGGAAATGCCTGAGTGTCTTGCAGACTCTTGGCTCCTTCAAAATTGTCTCCATGATTGGTCCCTGGACCTACTCATCTATCAACAGGGTAAAACACATGTCTGTCAGCTATTCCCATGAGTGCAGTGAATCTCACTTCCCTCTGCCTGGCCCCAACTTGTTTGAGGTCAGATTAAAAGCTACATAAGCCTGATACTACCTTTTAAAGGCACAGGTGTGGGTTGATTACCAAGGAGCAATCACTTTGCCTCTGCTTTCTTGGCAAGGGATAAGGAAAGCAAGGGAGGAATACACTGGAGAAGAGCAATCAGCTTTGCAAGCACCTCAATCCATGAATTAAGAGCATCTCAGACAGGCAGGTTGAATCAGAGACTACTAAGACAACACTTGCAATTAATGTCACAGGAAATCTAACATTTTCCTGGACTTTGTGTGGCCATTGAGACTGACACATTTGTGTGAACAGTCTCATTTTTGAAGCATGCCAAAATCCCAGATTTTGCCAGCTCTGTTCCCAGTTTCTGGCTGTCAGGATGCTGGACAGCTGAGGTGAGTCCTTCCACCTCAATAGCATTTGGATACTGAAGACAATTTGAACTGAACTTGGCAGGGGGGTAATGGCTGCAAAAGTATTAATCCAAGGAGATTAATTAAAATACATAGGCAAAATGAAGACAGAGAACATAATAATGTCCCCATTGAGGGAAAGACGTTGCTGTGAACTTAGTTTTTACAAGGCACTGAAGAATTTAAATTAAAACCTGAGGTAGAGGAAAAGTCCCACTAGAGCTCACAGACATTAAAAATCCAACCACAAGCTTCAAATCAACAAATCCAGGCAGGTTCTGTCATCCAGGAACAGCTTGTTTAGCCCTGATTAGAATAAAATGGAATTAGAAATAATAAATAAACTTTCCCTCCTACTCCACCCAGCTTGGGATCTGCTAGAGGCTGAGATGGTCTTACATTTTCATAGATGCCTTTCACAATAACCTGCAGGCTTTGAGCTGCAGCTGCTCAGTCTTGTGGAAAAATTGCTGGTGCATTTGTGATGATAAACAGGGTATTATTAAAATGGCTTTCTGTGATTTGCCTACCCACAAATAATAAGAAGACGTTGTGTTTACACAACGATTCATTTTTAGACCACTTCAAGGGAATAATATTCAAAATTATGGCTTCTGCCAGTGTGGGGAAATGAAGAAGTCTCTCTCTTCTTCTTTCGGAGAGAATGCATGAAAACTTGTTGGTAGCAGATCTGGAAAAGTATGCTGAAGGAATTTATGGAGTCCTTAAGATGAAGCAAGATCATACTCCAGAGGAGATTTTATCCTGAATAAACTAAAAAAAAAACCTGCAAGACTTCACCAGTTGCATGGGAAAGAAGAAGCAAAACAGTTCAGGGACCATGACAAGAGAAAGGACGACCTTAAAGATCTGGACACTGAATCTGCAGGCTAGTAAAGTCATTTAACAGGCAATTATACAAAGAATCCCTGGAATTTAATGAAGAGCCTCAGTTTTCCCATTGAACAAGAGAGAACAAAACAACTCTTAGAGGAGAATCATGGTCTCAGGGCTGGATGCAGCTGTGCTATGGAGAGATGAAAACATTTGTATGTGCGGCTGTGAGTCCCCATGTTACATCAGGTGATGTGAAAGGGGATTACGGTTCCCTTACTAAATATCTGGTAAATAAAGTCTTTGGAGAAGTGGGCAATGCTCCCAGTCCTGGCATTTATTTCATTCTTTCCACACCTGCTTATTCATCTCCTTTGTCCACCTAGTCCCCTTCTGGATGAGGTTACTGTGAGAAGTGACCAGCACAATCATCAAACCTCTCCTCTGGGCTCACATGCCTGGAAAGGGACATTGCTGAGGACGTAGCTCCATCTACTGCCATAAAGGGAAATACCAGTCCTCTACTAACATCTATTTTGGGCACTTTTGCTGATGCATTAAACAAATTGAACTCAGCATAGAAAGGACTTACTCAGCTTTTTTTTTTTTTTTTTTCTCTTAAGAACAAAGGAAAAGAAAAGAAAATGATGAGTCCATTTATAATTTCTTGACATTCAAAATTCCAGTGAAAAATTTCTAAGAAAGTAGTAAATAACAATACACAGACCTTTTTTTTTTTTTTTTTTCTCTTAAGAACAAAGGAAAAGAAAAGAAAATGATGAGTCCATTTATAATTTCTTGACATTCAAAATTCCAGTGAAAAATTTCTAAGTAGTAAATAACAATACACAGACTTTTTTCCTAGTGATTTTCTCTATTCAGGCTGCTCATTTGAACAGCAGCTGAGAAGGAAAGAAAAAAGTAGCCTTAAATAGAGAACGGATTGTGCATAAAGTGCTACATAAAACCTTTATTGCCCTACAGGCAACACAGAAGCTGTTACCACTGTATATGATGCTAACTGGATTGTGGCTGTAGATGGTGTCCAGATCTCCAACTCACCCTAGAAAAGCCATTTTACTTGCTACAATTATCCAAAACTGAAAAAGTTCTGGAAAATATGGCCCAAAACACAGTAACTTAACCTTACAGAAGAAAATTAAGATACATGGTTTGGTCATGGTCGGTGTTATGGGTTAATTTTCAGTGGGTTAGTTTTTACCTGGGTGCTGTCACTGAAAAATTAAAGACTTAGTGTAAAATACTTTGTTTGGTTCCCCTTGTAGCCAATATGGAGAAGACAACAACTTCAGAGGGGAATTTGTCCTTCTCTTGGATGCCTGGCTCAGAGCTTCATGACTGTCCCTCTCTCTGAAGAGACACAGTGGGTAGAAACAGGAGCAGGAGACAACCAGAGATGGAAAGAAGACCTTTTCTTTTTAACTATGGTAGCAGGAAGAGCTCACTCAGGACAGTGCCATTGGAAAGGCAGTATGGGTTGGGTCTCTTCCCCTTAAACACAGAGTCTTTTGGACTGGAGCATGAGGAAAGAGCTCTTGGCTGAGACAAGTAGAGCTATGTGGGTCTGGAGAAGGGTAAAAGCCATAGGTCAGGAGCAATGGGGCAGTGCTGGTGGGCAGAGAACACTGGATGTAGATTGTTACAGCATTAATCCTGCCAAGAAAGCCAACTGCATCTCCAAAGGCCCCAAATCCCCTGTGACATATCCCTGGTACCATGATGCTGCCCTATATCTTGTTGCAAGTTCTTCATTACTTGAAGTCCTTGAGAAAAGGATCAGCAGACATTGATAAGTTGCAGGACTTGCAGGGTGAAAGTCTTTGGCTTTGTTGTTTGTTTGTATCTAAGAATCATACTAATCTTTACCAAGGACTAATTAATAGCAGTGATGTTATTAACGATGCAAAACTAGTGAGAGCAGAAGAGTTTCCAACAGTCAAGGAAACAAATCTTGCTCAAGGATGTAAACCAGGGGATTTTGCTTCTAACTCTAAAACAGGTTCTTGGTTGTTTTAAACAACTAGTTGATGTTTGTTTGCCTGACCCCTTATTTCCCAGTGCTTTTTTACACTAGAAAATATATTGCTACATCCCAACAGCGGTTTCACATCCCACCAGGAGCAATTCCCAGGAGATGTAAGGCAAGCTTTCAAAAAGAGTTATGCAGGGGTAGGACAAGGAGTATATGATCTAGCATGGTTTTAATAAGTCCTTTTTCTGAGAGTAAAAGGCACCTAGAAAATATTAAACACCTGCTGGAAATCTAAACCTTTGTCCTGCATCCTCTGAAATACTTGGGAAAAGGTGACCACAGATTTCAGCATCACTGGGACTCCTGAGGGACACATGGTAGGGTCCCATTTGGATTCAGCAGTGGTCACTGATAATACTTGTATTGATGACAACAAAAGCAAAAGCCAATCTAATTTTGCAGAATCCAGGGACAGTGACACCAGAGACAATGACTATTGACTTCACTATGCTCAGGGTGCAGCTATGAAAGCTGGTCTTGTGTTGCACAGAAAGGGAAGGGCTTTGGGACTGCATAGCTCCAGGGATTAGTATTAAACAAAGAGCCTTTAACTTCCAGGTCAATGCTCTGAACCCCTGCCAAGCTTCTGGCAAGTGAATGCTATTACCATTTGTACAGAGGCAGCTGATGTATGAGTTTGACAGTTCTCGGCGTGGTCCTGTACAGCAAATGTCCATATCATTGCAGAGTCAGTCTTCTGTGCCTTCCTTTAAGAATCAAGGGGACTTGTGAGATAGATTTTTTTGCTGCTGGCAGTATTCCCAGATGTATGGTACCTGCTGGCAGGGAGCACAGCAGTGCTTGACCTTTGAGGAAAAATGCTTCAACACATTTGGCTGGGTATTGATGTGGCCAGGACAACATATTCCTGCTTAGTATCTGGCCCAAAGGTTTCAACTGGTGATAAATCAGACTAAATGAGCAGCTGTAAGGACCTGAATTTCTGACCAATCCATGTTGACACCTGAGTCTCCTCCTGGACAATCTCTGTTGCTGTCTGTCTCTACTCCAACAGGTCTTGTTCAGTCTGAGCTGTATATACATCCTTGCAGGGCTAGGTGAGTCCTGGCTCCTGAGGAAGCTAGGGAGCAGGCCAGCTCTACAGCTGGTGGTCTTTGAGCTGGTATTCATTTTCCCTTGCCTAGAGACGTTGTGAACTTCCATATTTCAGCCCTACTTCATAGGATCATTAAATAATTCCTTTGGGCTTGTAGTCTGATCATGGTATAATTTGTGCTTGGAGCCCACTCACACTTTTCACTGGTTGGACATAGTGGTAGGACATGAATTGCAATCATGGTATCGAGAGGATTCACAACCAGGTGGTTAGCCTTCTAGTTAATTGCTTTTTGGCAAATGAAAATTCAAATGTGTACTTTTGCCACCTCTTTTCCACTGGTTTCAGTCCCATACAGGATTTGCCCTCACTGGTATCATCTGATCTGTGGCACAAATAAGTGAACAGGATGTGGCACTCACAGAAAGAGGCATGACTATCACATCTTGGGACTCAAACATGCAGTGCCTTGTCTGCATCACTATATAACTTGAAGGTCTTACCCTTCAGAAACAACTTTACTGTAATGCCAGGACCTGACCCAAAATGTCATGATATGGGAGATTCCCAAAGCATATTATGATCCCTCCCATCTGTCCCTAACAAGCTAAAGTTGTACCAGTAGTTAACCCTGAAAAGCAGATGCTTTCTCAGCCACCAGAAGTTCTAAGGTTTGGTGTGATTTGTATCCCAGCAGCTTTCCTTGGTCTACTTTTTCCTTTCTAAAAGCTGGTCACCTGCTCAACAATTAAAAAAAAAAATATGCAGATTTTAGGACTATTGAGCTGTGTGGGTCTGCCTGTGAGGTGCTTTTCTCACCACATTCCCACTCATGTTATATTTATTTTAAAAGTATAGGATGTCACAGAAATAGGGACAGAAAGGAGGATGCTTGTGTGACAGTGGAAAAGTATCAAGTAATTGCAAGCAGCCTTTTAGGAGGGACAGGTCTCTCCAAACAAGTGACCATGAAGACAAACCAGCACAAAGAAGTAGGTTGGCTATTAGCAAAAGTCAAGGTAATTGCAGGGAAGAGGTAGCTAAGTAGAGGTCTAAAGAAGGACGAGGATTTGACCATAGTGTTCAAGGTCTATCCACTGAACTGGTGCACATCTGAGCCATACTACAATTTTCTACAGCTTGTTTTTTTCAGCTACAACCACTCAGATATTAACTTGATAGGCTGACACCCAACTGGACTGCTATTCAGATGCTACCAGCATGTTAACATGAGGAACCTCCACCGATCCACTGGCGTGGTTGTGTGAGGGGGAAAAACATTCAGGTTTTAATGGGGGGAAAAAAAACCCCACATATGAAAAGATCAGTCACATCTCTGCAAGCCACAGACCCCAGTCCTGCCACAGCAAAGCACCCAAAAGGATGGGAAAAACATGTGTAAATGATCTATTCTGTACTTGGAAGCCAAGAAATTAGGAGTGGGAAAGGGCTAATAGTCACTGTGAGCCTCAGAGTACGAAAACACAGAGCAGCCCTCTCCCTCCTTGTGAAAAGGGCAGCTGTGTCATAATTTTTAAGTGTGTCTCCCCAATGAGCAGAGAAATCTTCCTTTAGCCTCAATTCCTTTGGAGAGAGGCTTATGCAATGCTTTGTGGCCCACCAAGAACCATTGAACCAGTTGGCTGGTTCTAATTGCACTGAGCAGAGAGGGGGATGTCTCCCAGGAACTTGCATTCCCATGGATTTTGCAAGCAAGTTGCTGGGTAGAAAGAAGAGTTTCTAAGGACTCTTACGAGCCCCTAATGAGGGGAAGGCAACATCACTGGGCACAAAGAAGCCTCATATAAGAGCAGTGGACACAATTGTGTGGTTCATAAATATCTCAGTCACCTGCCCAGAAGGTTTAGCCATGGAAGTCAGGTGAAGAAATGTTTTGAATCTCTGGGAAATTGGATTCCTGTGTTCTCATTAAAATTTTTTATTCTGGCATATCTTTTCCCTAGTGAATCTCACATAATTACATGCCTCTGGAAGCAGTGAATTGCTGTCTGCCCCATCTCCCTGGTAGGTCATATGTCTGTTCCCTGCATTTTTTTGATGTTGTCTCGGCTTTGTCCAGTAGCTCAAGTCTCAGATACATCAGTCATTAGCTTTTCCTTAGAGAGGGGCAAAGAGCTGGCCTGGGAATTTGCATTGCATCTGCAGTGGATTGAGAAGTCTTTCCCAAACGCTGACTGTGGTGGGAACACTGCAGACACAGCAGATCTGAATTTGGTTACAGTATAATCCTGGACAGTGTGTTTTTTGTTGCTAGTTTTTGCTCAGCATGTCATTGCATTTACCATCTGGTACTTTCTGCCTGGACTAATAAGGATTTTGCTGGGGACCATGGCATTAACCCAGCTCATCTAGGCAAGGTATGGTAGGTATCACCTCTTACATAGACTCCAGCAGGTTCATCACAAGAGAGAACTGCAGTGGTTACTGTCCCTTAGGGAATTTTCTCCCCTGGATGAGAATTAAGATGAGTCCTTGAGAAATATATCACGACATCTTTATTTGCAGCTCTCATGCAATATGGGTTTAACCCTGCTCGTTTGAGCCAGGCTGCCAGAGAGATGTTTTACCTTGACCTTCTCAGTATCCCAGAGACTTCTTGGCAAGTTTCATCAACAGAGGTTCCAAAGGGGGCTTGTTTTAAACACCCTGAGTAGAAACAGTGTAAAGCTACATGGAAGGCTGACTATCAGTGGATGGCAGCACCATCTTGTGTTCACTTCTGGAGAGGAGACAGAGATTCTTTATTACTGAATAGGTTACAGATTCTCAATCTCTTGGCAGGGCTCCTGAGAAAAATAATAACTGTTGGTAAATCCTGGATCAACACAAGGCAGAGGCATAAAGTCTAGGGCAGGCTTCAAGCCTCCATTGTACCCAAGGTCTCTGCACATCAGAATTGATTAAAGATGTGTGCTAATTGTGTCCCAGGAAGTACTTCAATTTCATGGTCATTCCTACCACATACGCTCCAGCAAGTCACTAGATCTACCCTTTAAAATCAGGCATCTCAGAATTTTTCCCACCCTGTAAAGTTCAAATGCATAGAAACTTGGCATTATCTAGTCTGATGGGTTATATTTGGACTTGATTATCACATGTTATTAAATCCAACCAGCAGTTCTCTCCCAGAAACAGCTCTTGGAACAATTAAAGACAATTTCACCTTGTTTTAAAAGAGACTTTGTACACAAAAGCTTTTACCCCGGGCCATTGATATGGTACAACGAGGTTAATTAATGACTCATATTATTTCACATTTGCAAGTCTCTTCCCTCAAGTTTGTAACCTCTGTGTAACTCTTGCCTCCAGGTTGCCCATAAGTAGGATCACGTCTCAATCATTCCCAGAGCAGCACCAAGACACATCAGTTTTGATGCACCAAATCACTTTGTAGGCATCTCTATATGATGATGGACAGGCACAGAGAAAGGGAAAGACAGATGCTATAAGTGTGCAGGAGAACACAAGGAGGGAGCAAAGAGAGCAAGTGCCTCCTTGAGTTGTGAGATTTCACCTATCTGGTCAAAGAGGTTGGTGATATCACCTGAGTGTTTTGATCATCAGGCTATCAGAGAAAAGGACTTGGGGAAAATGGTGGTAGGACAGATGGATTCACCTTCAACGTAGGGAAA
>NW_010337804.1:0-2608 GCF_000700745.2 Antrostomus carolinensis | reverse complement strand
GTTTGCTAGGGTGGAGTGGTGGGACTATGGCATAGCTCTACACCAGCTGGGCAGGGCTCACTACAGGGTCTTGAGCCTTTAGGGACCCCTGCTCAAAGGAGCCCTTCCCAGGCTCAGAATAATGCTGGGGCTCTGTTTCCCCATCCCCTGTCCTCACACATCGGTATCTTCTGCACTGAAAAAGTACCTCCATGAGAAAGCCAAGTATGTGCCAGCTGTCCAGAAAAGTGGGGCACTGACAGATTAAATCTAGCTTAGCGAACCTAAATATAGAAAAAAATACTGTCCTAGCAATTTTTGTACATATCATTCTATGTAATTTCTATCATATTGTCATCTAGGCACCTGGTTTTGTACCTAGATCTGCACTAGACATTTGCAAGAGAAACCAGGTGACATTTGGCCAGATTTGAAGCAATGACAGATTTGCTGCTGGTTACGAAAAATGTATGTCATAACTGTTGTTTGTGAAAACTGCGAAAGTAGAGACCAAGGTTTTGAAACCGCGATAAGATTGACCATGTACTATTACTGTGTTTGTCATGTCATCTGTTTTGAGGCGTAATTAAACATTTCCACTGTGGACCACGTCCCCATGGACATACCTGCAACAGTATAGGTAGACACTCCATGTACAGCTATGTAGATAAAAACTGGTCAAGTGTGCTGGCTACATTGTTGGCCACCGTCCATGTTTGTGAAATATTAGAACGTTCCCTTGCAAAAATGTGGCCTATTTCTACTAAGAGTTACTCCCAAAACATTTCCACATTTGGCAATTAGTCCAGTCTGGGGACTATTCCCAGCTGGCAGCTTGCTCAAAGACTTGCTTTGGTGGTTGGCAGGTCAGTAGCACAGAGCCAAGCCACAATAAGCAAGGTGGTCCCAGTACATCCCCTGGTATTCTTAAATTATTATCATGGATGATTTTAACTCCAGTGCATTGGAAAAATGGGGGGTTTTATAATTCAGGTAGAAAAAGGAGATGAGAGGTTGATGCAGCAACAGGGAAAATGCAAAAAATAGCAGCTGTATTTTGGGAAAGACATTGTTTCCATCCTCCTTTCTTCTTTGCATTTGCAGAGATAATTTCAGGCTCCTTAAACTGTCTCATTCTTTGTCCAGAAACCTTATCCTATGAGAAATCTGTGATAAACTGTTTGATTTTCCCAATCAACTCTTTTAGGTGCAAACTGATTTCACCATTACATCTTCAGGCAACATTTCTCGTTGCAACCAGGCAGAGTTTAGCCATGCCTGAAGGCACCTTATGCTGTAGGATGGTGCTGAGAAACTTTCCTCACCTCTGCAGAGTTTGTCTAGCAAGTGGCAAGGCAAAAATCCCCTCTGATGAGTGGGAAGGAGGTTTTGCAGTGATATTACCAGCCCTGTTGCCCACCATGCCATACCAGTGTGGCAGAAGATAAGGCAACTGGAAAGCATTTGTAAAAGCCCCTTTCATTCCCAGTCACACAGTTTGGGCACTGCACTGGAATGACCCTCAATTATTTCTAATTTAGGGACAGAACAGGTTGCAATTGCACCTCTTTAGAAGAAAAAAAAAATTAAAAAAATCTCTGATGGTTTTGCTTAAGTTGAGATTTTTTTAACCAGCTTTGCTGAAGAGCTGCCACAAAATTCCCAGGACAGAGTTAAAAACAACTGTTATGGATGAGTTTGGGCTTAATAAGGGAATTCAGGGGTGGAGGCTGGAGCTGAACAGATACATGCATGAGGACAATCTATCAATCTGTGTCAAGGAGAAAATTTCAATCGATGAAGGCGTTTGATGCCACAGGGATCTGAAAGCGAGGGATAAAAGGGTTTGGAAGGATGTTGAGGGTAAAGCTGTGTGAACTGGGAAGGATGAGCAGCCTCACCTTGAGTACTGGGTGCAGTTTTGGGTGCCACATGATAAAAAGGATCTAAAGCTACTGGAGAGTGTCCAGAGGAGGGACACAAAATTGGTGAAGGGTTTAGAGGGGAAGTTGTATGAGGAGAGGCTGAAGTCACTTGGATTGTTCAGCCCGGAGAAGAGGAGACTGAGAGGAGATCTCATCATGGTCTAGAACTTCCTCAAAAAGGGAAGAGGAGGAACAGGTGCTGATCTCTTCTCGCTGGTGACCAACGCCGGGAGCAGAGGAAATGTCAGGAAGATGTGGCAGGGGAGGGTGAGGTTGGCCGTGAGGAAAAGGTTCTTGAGGCACCCAGAGGGTGGTGGAGCACTGGAACAAGCTCCCCAGGGAGGTGCTCATGGCACCAAACCTGACAAGATTCCAGAAGCATTTGGTCAAGGTCCTCAGACACACGGTCTGAATATTGGCATTGTCCTGTGCAGGGACAGGAGTTGGACTCCATGATCCTTGTGTGTTCCTTCGAACTCACAATATTCTATGATTCTACGATTCTATGCTGGAAGGTAAGGATGCGTCTGGTCACCTAATTCTGATAGGGGTTGGGACCTCTCTTAAGACAGTGTAGCAAAGCCTAAAGGTTTTGCTTCCAGCCTGTCCAGTGTCCTTAATTCATGATGGGTCTTACCACTACCTTCTGCTGAAGCCAGGCTTTCCTCGTTATTTTAAGTCACAGAATCACAGATTCACAGAAT
>NW_010337803.1:2890-5632 GCF_000700745.2 Antrostomus carolinensis | reverse complement strand
CTGGTGCTGATCCAGGCCAGGATGCCACTGGACTTCTTGGCCATCTGGGCACAGAGAGATGTCAAGTCTCCATCAAGACATCTCAGGTCTTGATGTCACAGAGAGACGTCAATTCAAGACCTGAGATATCTTGATGGAGACTTACAAAGTGATCAGAAAGGTGCTGGTGACCCCAAAGGAGAAATATGCTGTCCCCACTGCAAATTGGAAAGAAAAAAGCCCAAATATAAAATAATTCATGGGAATATTTGCACTGAGGTCTTTGGACCCTCCATCCAGCACCCAGCACCCAGCACCCAGCATCCAGCACCCTCCACCCCACACCCTGCTGGTCTCAATTATATCAGGAACAGCTTTCATTGAAATTAAAAATATAACTCCTGAAAGGCTCTCTGCCTGCGCTGGGCTGGGTGAGCGCTCCCTGCTTCCTCCTCCTCCTCTTTAATAACAACTAAACTGTGAAGCTGAACTACTTGACAGTCCTTTAAATATGTGCAAATATATATTTGCACTCTTTTTTTTTTTCTTCCCGGAGGCTCTTCCATTAGGTAATATTTGTTGCCAACATTAATTCCATTAGATTTTCATGGCATTTTAATCGGAGCCCCGGTGGTTTTTTTGCATATATTAGCATGTGCAAGGAAGCTCAGATCGACAAATTATAGGAAAGTAAAAATCTGGTTTAGAGGCAGGAAAGGGAACTTCTCAGGAGCTGCAAAGCTGGGGACAAGGGGGATGTCATGCTCCCTGGTCATGCCCCGTCCCGCTGTGGCATTTCGGGGTTCACAGCCCAGCTGGGCACCGTGTGCTTTGCCATCAGCAATTAAACATCGACTCCGAAACCTGACAACCCTTTAATGAAGATATTTCCAAGCTGATTGTCAGAGGCGCGCGCGGAGCCTGATTACAGCCCGAGACCCGAGTGGAAGAGCTCACAAATTAAATACGTGTTGATTATGCAAACTTGATCTCGGGTTTATTTCTCATAAATAAAGCATGAGCCGAGGTTCAGCTCTCCCCTGCGCGCTTCCGAGGGGCCATATTTATTGTATGCAAATTGGGCATGGGGCTGGGGAGAGAAGTAATCAACTGTTTATCAGACAGCAAATACAATCAGCCTGGAAATAATAACCAGGGTAAGAGTTTTACAGAGAGCGTGACGGAGATTACACGGTCATCACCTTAAATTCACCGTCCGGAGGGTGAGCAGGTGACACGTGCGGTGACCGGCGGGTGCCACCCTCCCCGTGATGGGAGCCCACGGGATTTACCTGTGTCTGACTGTGCACAGGGGCGTTCTGCTGTGCCCAGGGGGATTGTACTCTGCGTGGGATGATTTTACTCTGCACAGGGGTATTTTACTCTGCATAGGGATATTTTACTCTGCATGGGGGTATTTTACTGTGTAGATGGGTCATTTTAGTCTGCATAGGAGTATTTTACTCTACATAGGGGTATTTTACTCTGCATGGGGATATTTTACTCTGCACAGGGCTATTTTACTGTGCATGGGGTTATTTTACTCTGTAGATGGGTTATTTTACTCTGCATAGGAGTATTTTATTCTGCATAAATTGCATAGGGGTATTTTACTCTGTTCAGGGGTATTTTACAGTGTCTAGGGATATTTTACTCTGTCTAGGGATATTTTACTCTGAATAGGTGTATTTTACTGTACATAAAGGTATTTTACTGTGCGTAGGGGTATTTTACTCTGAGGGGTATTTTACAGTGTCTAGGGATATTTTATTCTGTCTAGGGATATTTTACTCTGAATAGATGTATTTTACTGTGCATAAAGGTATTTTACTGTGTGTAGGAGTATTTTACTCTACATATGGGGTATCTTACTTTTCATAGGACTATTTTACTGTGCATACGGTTACTTAAGTCTGCCTAGGAGTATTTTACTGTGCATAGGAGTAGTTTACTCTGCCTAGGAGTATTTTACTCTGCATAGGTGTATTTTACTGTGCACAGGGGTATTTTACTCTGCCTAGGGATATTTTAGCCTGCATAGGGGTATTTAAGTCTCCATGGGTGCATGTTACTGTGCACAGGGGACTTCCCTGGGTGCTGTGTGATTCCCAGGGTCCGGGCTCTGCCGGGTCCTGCACCTCCTGGGTCCCCACAAGCTGTTGGCAGAATGAAAAATGGCATTTAAAGTTTTTAGAACAACCCGATCTGGCAGCCTGTGTGGTCCTGCCCGGCGGTGCCACTCCGGAGGAGGTTTGGGAAGGAACCTGTGATGATGATAAATGCATCCAGGGTGATTTTTTTTTTTTTTCTTTCCTTCCCCCCACATCATTTTATAGGAAATACATGTTGGAAATGAAATTGAAATGAAAAGGAATAAATATTTCATAGAATACAATTACCGTGGCTCAGGACCAAGACAACTGCAGCGGATCCCGCTGCACAGAGCGCGTTAGCAATTCAGCAGCAACGAATTGCTCTCTTGGCTTTTAATCTGCTTTTTTGCTAACACAAATAATCTCTCCAGCCCCCCAGAGGGAGATGCCCGTGGTGAGAGCTGGATCCAGGCATCGCCCCTCACCCCGAGGACACCCCGGGTGCTGCCAGGCTGGGCTGGCAGTGCTGTGGGCAGGCTGGCTTCACCACCAGAGAAAAAAAAAATCAAGTTAAATCCAATTTTTTTCCTTAGAAGTGAGAAAAGGGGAAAATACAGCCAGGGAACAGTGAGGCAGAGCTGAAATTCAATAAAAGGTGATTTGCCATCCA
>NW_010337803.1:2610-2858 GCF_000700745.2 Antrostomus carolinensis | reverse complement strand
GCTCCTGCCCCAGCTGCATGGGACGGTGACAAATGTCCCCGCCAGCTCCATGCCCGGGCGTGGGGACACGGCAGTTTCCAGCCACAGCTGGTCAATGGAGAAGAAAAAGGGCTTTTTCCGGAGTGGGGTGCGGGGCGAGGATTTCTGGGGAGCAATTTAGTGGGGAGAGTTTGTTGTGTTGTTTGTTTTTGTGGCCAGGGTGATGTGGGACCCTGGGGAGGGTGCGATCCCCAGCATCCTGCACGGCC
>NW_010337803.1:2265-2516 GCF_000700745.2 Antrostomus carolinensis | reverse complement strand
AGCAGCACCCTCCTCCCTCTCTCCTGCGTCCCAGGAGGGACCCTCCGCGCTGTGTCCCGGAGCAGACGCCTCGCTCGCGTGTTCCCTCATCCTCCCATCACCGACCTTCAAACCAGAGGGGATCCATGGATGTCCCCTCCCTGGAAGTGTTGAAGGCCAGGCTGGATGAGGCTTTGAGCAACCTGGTCTAGTGGAAGGTGGCCCTGCTGCTGGCAGGGGGGGTGGGGGAGGGTGGCGCTTTAAGGCCCCTC
>NW_010337803.1:359-2146 GCF_000700745.2 Antrostomus carolinensis | reverse complement strand
GGCGGCGCGCAGCCGGATGGCGGGAGGCAGGCGGGAGCGCGGGGCCGGCGGCGACGCTTTGAACAGGAATTACAGGGAAAACTCAACAAAATGGCACAGCCGCGGCGGCTCGGCTGCCTCGTGTTTTCCCAAGGCAGGGATAAAACAGACGCGCAGACGGTACTTTGCAAACAATTTAATTTGCCTGATGCTTTGATATAGATGAGGATGTGGCGAGGCAGGCGCGGAGAGAGATGAAAAGCTCCATCAGATGCGGGGGGGGGTCTACATGGTGTGTGATGTGCCAGTGTACGATGTGCGATGTGCTGGTGTGTGATGTGCTGGTGCACGGTGTGTGATGTGCCATGTGCCAGTACACAGTGTGTAATGTGCCAGTGCATGGTGTGCCATGTGCTGGTGTGTGATGTGCTGGTGCACGGTGTGTGATGTGCCATGTGCCAGTACACAGTGTGTAATGTGCCAGTGCATGGTGTGCCATGTGCTGGTGTGTGATGTGCTGGTGCACGGTGTGTGATGTGCCATGTGCCAGTACACAGTGTGTAATGTGCCAGTGCATGGTGTGCCATGTGCTGGTGTGTGATGTGCTGGTGCACGGTGTGTGATGTGCCATGTGCCAGTACACAGTGTGTAATGTGCCAGTGCATGGTGTGCCATGTGCTGGTGTGTGATGTGCTGGTGCACGGTGTGTGATGTGCCATGTGCCAGTACACAGTGTGTAATGTGCCAGTGCATGGTGTGCCATGTGCTGGTGTGTGATGTGCTGGTGCACGGTGTGTGATGTGCCATGTGCCAGTACACAGTGTGTAATGTGCCAGTGCATGGTGTGCCATGTGCTGGTGTGTGATGTGCTGGTGCACGGTGTGTGATGTGCCATGTGCCTGTGCACAGCGTGCAGCACTATGTGGGTGACTCTGCCCATCTCCAACCCATCACCGAGGCTGATGGGTGACCCCAAGCTCTTTCAGGAGTGATGAGTATCACCTGTCATTACTGGGGACCCCTCTCTGGTGCCTCTTGAGGACACCCTCTGTGTCACCCAGCCCTGCCTGACATCCACCCTGGGGCTGGGGCTGTGGGAAACCTCCTCCCCCAGCACCCGGGGAGCTAAAGAGACAGGGCTGGGAGAGCGTGAGGAGCGCGGCTGTCAGATATGGGGCACGCTGAAATATTAATGGCACTAACATTTCAATTACCTTTTATCTGTACAGGCTCAGGCTGCGGCGAGGGGGCTGGGGCGGCCCGCCCCCCCCCGCACGCTGTCACCCAGACATTCATGCTGTGCTGGTTCTTTTTATTGGTTTTCATCACTTTTGACATTGCCAACAATGAACCTTGAAGTAAATTTTCAGTAGTGACTGTGTCAGTGGAAAAGCGTCTCCCCGTCATTTTTCTAAATTAGGCAATGATTTGAGTCCTTGGGGCTGGAGTGGGAGGAGAAGTGATGGGGCTGAGGACGAGGAAAGGGGGGGCCATGGGGAGTCCCTTCCTGACCCCCCTGAGCCCCAGGACCCCATCCCCGGTGGGACGAGGGGGTTGTTACCTCCCTGCCGTCACCACTCACCACCTTGCACAGCTGGAGGGTTGCAGATGTTTGTGGGGCTGCAAAATCTGCCCTGAGCATCATCCAGATGTGTCCCAGCACCAGATGTGCTCCAGCACCAGATGTGTCCCAGCACCAGATGTGTCCCAGCACCAGATTTTTCCCAGCACCAGATGTGCCCCAGTGCCAGATGTGTCCCAGTGGCAGGGCCAGCAGCCACCCCGGCCCCGGCCCCCCCCTGGCCCCT
>NW_010337803.1:0-244 GCF_000700745.2 Antrostomus carolinensis | reverse complement strand
CATGTGGTTGGCTCTGGCTGCGGCGGCTGCTCTGGGATACTGGGACAAAGGTTGGACCCTGGAGATGCCACCACGGCTTGGGGACACACAGCCTGGCACCGTGTCAGGCCACCGGACAGGCTGTGGGTGTTTGATCCCAGACGGGGGTGGCCCCATCCCCCTCCCAGCATCCATCGCCCTGGTCCAGCCCGTGATGCTCCAGGTCCCTCTCTTGGGTGCTCGCTGTCCTGGGAGCCCCCCGGCA
>NW_010337802.1:7879-20744 GCF_000700745.2 Antrostomus carolinensis | reverse complement strand
CTTGCGCTTGGCCTTGTTGAACTTCATGAGGCCTGCATGGGTTGACCTCTCCAGCCTGTCAAGGTCCCTCTGGATGGTATCCCTTCCCTGCAGCGAGTCAACTGCACCACACAGCTTGGCATCATCGACAAACTTGCTGACGGTGCACTCAGTCTGCCTGTCCATGTTAAATAGTGCTGGTCCCAATACCAACCCCTGAGGGACACTTGTCACCAGTCTCCTCCTGGACATTGAGCCATTGACCGCAACTCTTTGAGTGTTATCATCCAGTCAAT
This sequence comes from Antrostomus carolinensis, assembly GCF_000700745.2. Classification (NCBI taxonomy): domain Eukaryota; kingdom Metazoa; phylum Chordata; class Aves; order Caprimulgiformes; family Caprimulgidae; genus Antrostomus; species Antrostomus carolinensis. The sequence continues at coordinate 20,469 of NW_010337802.1, read as the reverse complement.
TCCTTATCCACTGAGTGGTCCATCTGTGCAGTCCATGTCTCTCCAACTTAGGGACAAAGATGTTGTGTGGGACAGTGTCAAATGCCTTGCACAAGACCAGGTAGATAACACTGGTTTCTCTTCCCTTATCCACCAATGCTGTAACCCTGAGCATCCAAGCTGACTAGGATAAATACAGTGAGAGAAGTAAAAAATTTAATTCTGAAAGTGTGAGGAACAATGAAAATAATAATGAGTCAGGGTAGAGCAGGAGCTGCATGGGGCAAAATATTATGGGTACACAGGGCTCATCTTGAATTACATCTCAGCACACACTGCAAAGGATGCATGCAACATTCTAATAAACTTCTGCCTCTGACATGTAGCTGGTACCAGAAGGCAACAGAAAGCTGGGATCATCTGCATATTTGTAAATGATTTAACCAGGCAGAAAGAAGAAAAGCTGGATATGGTATTAGAGAAGGAGGGAGACAGCATTACTACAAAAGAGGATAGAAGGGATTAATAGAAGACCGTGTCATGCATTTAAAGTTAGTTTAACAAACATAACAATTAACTGTTAACATCTGAGAATTAGGACCTGTAATTTCTCTCCATGCCCTCTCAGAAAGTCCACACTTGATATATTTTATACCATGACTTTTCTTTCTATTCCATTATAAGAAATCATAGTGAGACTATGTAAACAGAGCCTAAAAAGCATTTTACAGAATCTTTAACTGTCCACAATAGTACAGCAAATATATAATAAGTGTAACAGCTTTAATTAATCTTTTTTCTTAAAAAAATGAATCTTTGTCTTGTCCTTCCAGAAAATCAATACCAAAAGTGCTAAGACAGTTGCCCTTCTCAGTCTTCTATTATCCAGACTATCAGCTTTCAGCAGTAAGGCCTGGATTCATCTCACCTATCTATGGATTTTTAGATGGAATTCTAAGTGCATGGATGTATACAATGACCGTAAAATGCCTCTGTAGTCAACAAAAAGAGGCATCTGCGAAGGGTGACCCAGAACTTCAGAAGGCATTTCACTCTGTGCAAGTTATAGAGGGTTGTACTGACACTCTACTTCTAGCCTAGATAACTCAATTCTAAGTCTCTAAAATTTGGTGGAGTTAATCCTTGACTGAGTCTTATACCTTGTAGCAGTTCTGTAGCACATGCCTTGTAGTATGTGGCAGTTTTCTGTCCTGAACAGTGTTAGTGAGATCAGTTAGCAAAGAGTGCAGGGTACAAGTGAAATCAGGGTATTAGAGGTCCTCCTTTGAGAAAAGACACAGGTGCTGCTAAACTTAACAAAAGTACAGTTATTTCTGGGGGATGCTTGCATAAACTGTAGAAAATATGTAAGTCAGTCTTGAATCTATAGTTCATTGGTCACATATTGCCCCATCAAAACATGAGTCTTAGGTTTTATCTTATGGTATTCTCCCAGTTCCCTATATTACCTGCAAAAAAACCCCAAATTCAAGTACTGTAGGTATCCTTGACATTGAATGGAAAAAAGAACTACATATGTATTTGCCTGTATCTTAGCTCTATATTTTTCTAATTATCTAAGATTTTGATTTTGCTACGTTCTGGAAGGGAGTGAGACCAAGAAACTTTAACTCAGCATTAGCAATGATTCTTGACACTGAATATAGACATCATGTACAAAAAGAAGGATGAGCTTTCTTTTCATTTGGCACTGCCATGACATCATCTAGAATAATTCATTCTAATCTTAACACTACTGAGATTTTAATAAAATTGCAAGACTTCAGAAGTGAAAACCAAATTATTAAGAAGATGGTATGATAAAAATTTTTTGAAAGGTGACTTTTTCTGCAAGTAGTGAAGAAGTGTAAATGTAACAGCATTCAGAAAATACAGAAAAGTGTAAATAAAGTTGTGGTGGTTTCACATAGCTGGCAGCAAAACACCAAACAGCCACTCACTCACTGTCTCCCTACCAGGGAATAGGGGAGAGAATTAAAGCGGTAAGAGTAAGGATACTTGTAGGTTGAGATAAGAAAAATTTAATAATTGAAATAAAGTAAAGCTTAAAATACTAATGACAATAATAATGGTAATAAGAGTAATAAAAAATAATGGTAATAATAGTAATAATAAAATATACAAATGAGCAGTGCACAGCCCGGCCCATTCTTGGATAACAATCCCAGAGGAACAGTAATACTGAAAACTAAAACCGCAATCCCGGAAGAGCAAGAGCTTGAGCGAGCAAGAGAGCCCAAGATACCCTAATTAATACACTGAACATGATGTTATATGATATGGAATATCCCATTGGCATATCAAAATGCCAATTTAGGTTACTAATTTTAGTATTCCCTTGCTCCCAATCCTTTAAACCTGCAGAGTAGCAAAACACTAAGTCCTTCAACTTCCAGTGACAATTGAAAACATCAGTATGTTATCAACATTCTTCTCATAATAAATCCCATACTGAAACCAAAACACAGCACTACTCTAGCTACTAAGAGGAAAAATAGCTCTGTCCCAGCTGAAGACCAGGACAACAGGGAATAACTGAAGTTGTTCCAAAAGATTCTGACTCTGTGAAACAGGAAAGCGGTATAAAAAGAACACGACTGAACAGTTAAACAAATAAATCATGGATAGTTCCTTAAAAAGGGTGATGCAGGTTTCACTGTGAGTAATTCCAAACGGTTCTAGGAAGTAAGATAGGTGCTATAGGAGACAGTTTCATGTTATTAGGCATAGATCTCTTAACCTGAATATTCAAAGTTGAACATGTGCCATTGAGAGGTCAGAATGCCTCTCTACCTCCCTAAAATTCAGATTGTTTGCTTCAGGTAAGAGTAATCTGTTCCAGCGTTAGAAACCAAGGTAATTAAGCCAATTTAGATGCCTAAGTCAGAGCTAGTAGCTAATGGACAGAAACAGGCATCCCAAGGCATCAAAGGATCCGTTATAGTGTCATTAATAATCTGGATGATGGGACAGAGTGTACCCTCAGAAAATCTGCAGATGACACCAAACTGGGAGGAGTGACTGCTACACCAGAGGGCTGTGCTGCCATTCAGAGAGACATCAATGGGCTGGAGAAATGGTCTGACAGGAACATAATAGTGGTCAACAAGGAGAAGCGCAAAGTCTGGTGCCCTAAGCATCAGTATATTCTGGGCACTTTGCAGAAAAGGATCTGGGAGTCCTGGTGAACAACAAGACAGACATGAGCCATCAATGTGCCCTTGCCACAAAGGAGGTGAATGCTATCCTGGGCTGCATTAGGCAAAGTATTGCCAGTAGGTCGAAGGAGGTGATCCTTCCCCTCTACTCAGCACTGATAAGGCCACACCTGGTGTGCTGTGTCCAGTTCTGGTGTATCCAGAATAAGACAAACATGGACATACTGAAGATAGCCCAGCAAATGGCCACAAAGATGACTAAGGGACTGAAGCACTTGACATATGAGGAAAGGCTGAAAAAACTGGGACTGTTCAGCCTGGAGAAGAGAAGACTCACAGGAATCTTATTAAGATACATAAATGACTGAAGAGAGGGCATAAAGCTGAAGCCAGGCTCTCCTCAGTGGTGCCCAATGGCAGGACCAGAGGCAAAAACTGAAACACAGGAGGTTTCTCCTGAATATCACAAACATTTTTTCACTGGCACCAGTTGCCCAGGAAGGCTGTGGAGTCTCCCTCCCTGAAAGTACGCAGAAGCCATCTGGACGGTGTCCTGGGCAATTAGCTCTACGGGGCCTTGCTAGAGCATGGGGGTTGGACAAGATTATTTCCAGAGGTCCCTTCCAAACTCTGCCATTCTGTGATTCTGTGAAGGAAGCTTACACATTCCACCCTTGTAGGGTTTCTAAGAGCAAATGGACATTCTGAAGTTGATCAAGTATTATAACCATTATAACCAAGTGTGTGTGTAGTAATAACTTTTTATCAGTTTAAGAATATAAGTTAAGCTATAAGTTATACTTATAAGTTAAGCTTTATTTTTGTTAAATACTGATAAGTTGTAAGTTAAGCTTTAAGTTTATGATTTGTATTTTTGTTAAGTACTGATAAGTTATACTTATAAGTTAAGTTTTAAGTTTTTCTGTTTCTAAAAAGAAAAGAAGGGAATTGTGGGGAGTGTGAGAATGTGTATTGGCATACCCTGAAAGAACTGTGGGAACTGAAGGGATACATGTCTGGAGATATGAGAAGCACCTGCATCAACAAGGCCCCAGAGAGGAACCTTGAAATGTATCCAAAAGATGTACCCCGGCAAGCAAACAGGAAGGGATGCAGGCAAAGTCCATCAGCCAATTAGGGCCATGTGAACAGCTCGTGCTGCGAGTGAAGAGCCAATAACATGTTAACGGGTGTGGGTGATTTCATTAATTTTGGGGTATAAGTATAACTGTATTAGAACAAATAAATGGCTTCTTGCTTGATCATATTGGTCATGTAGCAGAGTCCATGATTGAGTTCCTGCACACCCTCAACAAAAGCTTATTTCTCTCACTTGATTATGAACAGAAAAGATGGTTAACAGCTGGGTCTTAGAGGTTCAGCTTGTAGATATATGAAGTTAGGTTAGATGACTCTGATGATTTTCACTCATAGTTACCTAAATACAGTTTTAATTGCTTAACTACCCAGCTTTGGACATATACACATAGGCAAGCCCTTAAGATGACTTCTGCATTTTTTAAAATTTTCACTGGTTCAGTAAACTGTGAATACAGTCCGAACTAGAATGTGAAGATTATAAAACTTCCTATTCCATAAATAGCTGTTCTGGTATCTTATCTGATCTGAGATAATTTTTTTATTCTTGAAATGAATTCACAGGGGAAGAAAGACAAAATTACACAGTACAAGCACAGCAACTGCAGCATAATTGTTGTCAACAAAAGCTACCCCATAATTTTAACATAATCTTTTCAATTTTTTTACTTTTGCCTTAATCTTCGTAAATGTTATTCCTGTAGCTAATTTAGTTTGTAAGTGGAAATTTTGCAAACTGCCTTGAAACAAAAGTGTACAGAAGTTAGTCAACATGAAGTGCAATCACTGGATTCTCTTCCTAAGAGATGAATATAACAAAGTATTTATTGGAAACCACTCAGTAAACTGATATTACTTAATGCTTTGTAAATATCACACTAAGACAAAATTACTGTACATGTAAGCCTCCTGAATTTTTAAAGTGCTTCCGCATTTTGTTCATGCAAATAGGATAAGATAGCGTGAAGAATTGTAATTCCTCAGCTGAAAGTTACTGTTCCCAGTCATCCCCCTTCTCAGCTGAAATACAGTCACTGTCATTGAGACAAAGAATCATTCAGGCTGGAAGAAACCCTGGGAGGTCTCAAGTCCAACCTTCTACTCAAAGCAGAGTCAACACTGAATTCAGAGCAAGTTGCTCAGGGATTTACCCATAGCAAGTCCATGCTGACTATTCTGAATTACCTAATTTTTCTCCATGCACCCAAAAGCAGCCTTCAAGCAGAATTGCTTCATGATTTTCTCAGGGACCAACCTAAATTCTCTGGATTGTGCTTCTTGCTTCTCTTTGAGGACAGGACATTTGCTTTTCTCCAGTCATCAGGAACCTCCCTGCCCCAATCTCTATGACCATTCAGAGATGATAAAGCCACCACTCTGTATCTTCAGAGGAATCCTGCTTTGTCCCATTATGATAGTTTCCCTGGGCTAACCCTTGGCCAGCAGCCAACAAAGCCGTTCACCCACTTCCCCCCCACCCCCAGGGGACAGGGGAGAGGATTGGGAGGCGAGGGTAAGGAGGCTTGTAGGTTGAGATAAGAACAGTTTAATAATAGAAATAAAAGAAAACTTAAAATAATACTAATATTCAAATAGTAGTGACAATGATAACAGTAACAAAATATGGCAATGGGTGATACACAGCACAACTGCTCATCACCAATTGACCAAGCCCGGCCTGTTCCCAGATAATGATCCCAGAGGAACGACAATCCCGAACCAAAACCTCAATCCCAGAAGAGTGAGAGCCAGAGCAAAAGCCAGAGAGACCAAACGAGGGAGAGACCCTCACCAATATACTGGACATGACGTGATATGATATGGAATATCCCACTGGCATACCCAAACACCAATTTAGTTTATTAATTTAAATATTCCTTACCCCTTAGATCATGTGCTTGTAGACTAACAGAACATGAAGTCCTTCACCTCCAGTGACAAAAATACAAACACTGGTATGTTATTGGTGTCTCTCTCATAACAAGTCCCAGGCTGAAAGCAAAACACGGCACTGTTCTAACTACTAAAAAGAAACCCAGCTCTGTTCCAGCTAAAAACCAGGACACCCATGGACTTTGATGGGTCAAGATTTCTCAGGAGAATCCTGACTCAATTCTTTTCCACTACTGTTATTTCCTCTCCTCCTTAAACCCTGACCCTAGGCACAAAGACACAAGCGCAGACTAAGACACCAACAACTGAAGTTTCCCAACTGTGTACACAATAACTGGAAATTGAAGTGAATTTCTTATATCACTCATGCGTTATCATAAGAATACATCTAATTATGTACTAAAGGTGAGGTTCTTAGATAAGATTTGTCTTAGAAACTTATACTGAGAGTGATTAATTTTATTCAGGCACGTAAAGTTTCACCATATAAAAGTGTAGTCATAATAGTTTAAACCATCTCATCGCAGGATCAGAAAAGCAGAAGAAAAAGGAAGGAAGGTGCAGCTGAGGGTGCAAAGAAAAGCCAGAAACATCCACCTCTGACTTAAACTAAACTGTCACAGAATCTCCTACTCAGCTGAAGGCCAGCATCTTTGGCCATTTTTACAATCCATAGAGACACGCACCTGCAATGAACAAGTCATGTTACTCTAAACCAGAACCAACAGATAGTCTTCTGGGTGTTGTTGACTACAGAAGCAGCATGGGCTGACTACCTTTGAGACAAACCATCATTTGATGAATGTTGATTTCAACGGTACTGTGGTGCATTGACCCTGGTTAGATGTCAGATGCCCACCAAACCTGCTCTATCACTCCCCCTCCTCAACTGGACAGGGGAAAGAAAATATAACGAAAGGCTTGTGGGTCAACATAAGCACAGAGAGATCACTCACCAATTACCGTCACAGGAAAAACCGACCTGACTTGTGGAAAATGAATTTAATTTCTTACCAATCAAACCAGAGGAGAATAATGAGAAATAAATCTTAAAACACCTTAACTTTCCTCCCGATTTCCACATCCTCCCCCACACCGGCACAAGGGGACAGGGAAGGGGGATTGCGGTCACTTCATCACACGTCTCTGCTGCTCCTTCTTCTTCAGGGGGAGGACTCTTCACACTCTTCTGCTGCACCAGTGCGGGGTCCCTCTCATGGGAGACAGTCCTCCACCAACTTCTCCAGTGTAAATCCTTCCCATGAACAACAGTTCTTCACAAACTGCTTCAGCATGGGTCCTTTCCATGGTGTGCAGTCCTTCAGGAATGGATTGCTCCAGCGCGGGTCTCCCATGGGGTCACAGCCTCCTTCAGGCATCCACCTGCTCCAGCGTGGGGTCCTCCACGGGCTACAGGTGGCCATCTGTTCCACCATGGAACTCCATGGGCTGCAGGGGGACAGCCTGCCTCACCATGGGCTTCACCATGGTGGTGAAGGAAAGGAAAATGGTGGTGAAGGCTGCAGGAAAATCTCTGCTCTGGAACCTGGATCACCTCCTCCCCCTCTTTGGTGTCTGAAAGGGTTGTTTCTCTCTCACTACTCTCTCTCCAGCTGCAAAATGTGCAGGGTTTTTTTCCTCTTCCCTTTTCATTATATTATCACAGAGGTGTTACCATCTTTACTGATTGGCTCAGCCTTGGCCAGCGGCGGGTCCCTCGCGGAGCCGGCTGGCATTGGCTCTGTTGGACACAGGGAAAGTATCTGGCACCTTGTCACAGAAGCCATTCCTGTGTCCCCCGCTACCAAAACCTTGCCATGCAAACCAAATACAAGTAGTTTCAGCTTAACAGTCATAAGTGACCCACAAGGAGACGTCTTAGTGTAATTCAGTGGACAGTATGGAGGGAAAAGCATACAGTGAATCTAGGACCTATTTCAGTCAGCACTGTCAGACAAATAAATGCTTGTTAGACTGCATCCTTGGCTGAGTAAGATTTTCATATCTAAAGTCAGACTAGAAAGAACTCATCTCTTCAGAGTACAGAAGGTAACCCTGGAAGGTTTGTATGTCTGAGATATTTGAAGCTCTATCTTTAAAATAAAAGACACATCTCCAATGTTTTCTGTTATTTCTTTGTATGGTATGCATAGATAATAAAATTGTGAGAGGCTTACTATAGCTAATGGTAAGTTATTTTCAAATATAGACTTAGGAAGTTGGTACCAAAGATACGAGCATTTCCAGGTATGCACCAAATACATAGTTATGGGTTAACACCTGAAGGTTCCTATCTTTTGAATGTGAATGTTGGTTTAATTAATTTCCTTGTTTTGCTCTTTTCACTTTGAGGGAAATTCATCATTCATTTCAGCAAATTTTATTCTAAATCTAATCTTTTGGAGGTTTACTTTGGAGGAAATTAATATTCGTTCTTCATGGAAGAAATAAAAAACAGTGTTTTAAAAAGTCTGTGTTCATAAATAAATATATTGAGTATGTCAAGTTTTCTGTATAAACAATTCCTAGCTTACTGTCCAATTTTAACTTACTGCTTTTGTCTGTGAAACATTTACACTTTGCTAGACATGCTGAAGTAGCTTAATAATTAATAAACAAATGCATTCATTACTTATTTAGTATAGTACCAGGTGCAAAGAAAGCAGCCATTGCCATCCATGGATTTTGCATTTTGTTAAAAATTATCACAATATATTGACATTGAAAAGGAAGCAATACATATTACTGGGGTTTGCAAAGTGAAGAGGTGAAAAGGGGCTGTTGTGCTGCTCCTGGTGCTGCATTTGTTGATGGAATTTTCTACCTGTTATAAATGATCTGGCCTGAGAATTTCCACTCTTGTGTCACTCAGAGAAATGTTAATGACTTTTCAATCCCATTTTTCTTTTATATGTCACTGTGCTACCTAAGTTCAAGGCACTGTCTTAGAATATATTTATGCTCATAAATTAAATCAGCAGGTGATCAATGTTTAATGTTTACACTGCAGACACCTCAAGATTCTTTAACACCTAATCACATTTGTATTATCAGATTACTGTAGAAAAACACTTGGACCAGATTTTTATCCACTGCAATTCATATTATAACATTGATTTCAGTGGCGTCCCATTGAAATGAGGACTTACATGAACTAAGAATCTAATTCTTAATGAAAGAGACATTAAAGTTGGGGGAGGCGTAAGAGTACAGGGACGTCCTTTTGACATTTTTATCAGACTATTTGCTTTTTAAAGACAAATTACAGAAGGAGAAAACCTGTCAAGGTTTGTATTAACATAACACTTGTGTTAGTCTCATATTAGAAAGAGTTACAGTATCACTATTAGCAAAAAATAAGAATATTTAGGTGACAAGTTGCACCAACCAGTTTCCATTAGGACCAAGTTGTACATATGCTTTTATAGCACAATTATCAACATAAAATCTAAACATAAATGTTCATCTATTTTAACTTTCCTCCATAGCTTTAATTTTAATATAAGAAAGCAACAATTATGATATAGCAGAAATTCTGAGTCACATAAGCAAGTCTTTCCTCCTTCTGTTTTCTTCTGGACTCACCAAGGGTGCTATTCTCACAGCAGGCTTCAGAAATAAGATGAGAAATCCTGTTTTCACATAGGATTACATGTCTCATCATACCACTGCATAATTTGTTTTAAAATTTGACTAAAAACGTATGTTTTAAAACTAGTATTAGTTATTTAGTAGTACTAAGAAACTGTAATTTGAATTGGAGTCCTATTGCATCTACTTTGTTCAAACAAGGGAAAATCAAGTTTTCCTGGCTATCCTAAAATCTGGTCAAAGAAAAAAACTATAGTCAGACACAATGGAAATTGAAAACGAGAAAACAAAGTCTGAAGTTAGCAATAACAGCAACATTGACAGTAAAACATTATATAGTCACATGCACAATTTCAGTGGTTCAGAATCATATTTATATTATGATTTTTTTTAGTAATAAAGCAGATATCAGCAAAGAATATAAAACTTCTTTGTTCCAATGTATGTAAAAGCCATATAATGGCCCTCATTTGTGCAAACCACATTAACATTTGGATTATGTGACAAGCTAGAGTCATAGATCTGAAAAAAATAATCACAAGACTAAATATGTACAAGCAAAACTGAAGTCGAAAATGAATACAGTCCTTTTTATTCCAGTGAGAATTTTCAACACTTTGATGGTAATGAAGAATTCTCTGCATTCTGGTGGAAATTTTTTCTTTTAAGGAATTTTTGTTTTTCTTTAAGTTCTTTCCTTAATTGTGTTGTGCCTAGACAAGTAAATTACCTAAAGCACTATCATGAATAATTGTGACTAAAACATAGGCAATACTTGAAAATCTTTCCCTGAGTTTATTTCTGATAGTTACATAGAGACTAATATATGTTTTGATATGACTAGTAATGCTTGAAAAGGCAAATAATTGCTCATCTTGCAGTAACTGGTTCTGCAGGATGCAGGGTTTACAAAGATTCCACTCTTTGTGCATCTGTATCCCAGGTATGAGAAATGTAATTCCTTTCTAATTAGCTAATAAGAGGCATGGCAACTTTGTCAGCTTCCCATTTTACTCAGTAATAAAGACATCTCATTGTCAGGACCCCATATGTGTTGAGACAGAACACAGGCTTGAGAAACTTAGCTACAATAATGTGAATGAGGATTCTTTCTTCTTTAACACAGCAGAAACTTGTGAGTTGCAAGCAGTGCTTTATTAGTGGAGATGAATAAGAAGTCTACTGTAGTATCAACAGAAAAAGTTATCTATAAAATCTTGTATCTAAGTAAAGTATTACACAATAGCACAATGTGGTATCAAACTACAAATTGAACACTATGTTGTAGTTACAAATTTCAATCATAGTTTTCAGAAAGATTGCAGCAGAGATAATTTGAGTTCAGTCCATATAAGTTGTCATACATTTTAAGATATTCTTCACCATTAAAAATTGTGGCATGCACACTCGCTCTTTGAAACCCACTCAGACTCTTTGAAGGTACTCGCTATTCTGAAAATGTCAAAAATGGTTTCAGTGGAAATGTGATTGTGGGTCTAATCCAAACCTCTACAAGAAGAAGAAAATCAGTATAAATAAATCCATGATACAAAGTTGTGCTTTGGCTTGAGAAGGAGGTCCAGGAAAAGAAACTGAGGAAGGAATACATTAATTTGAGGGTAAACAGCTGCAGTTGAGAACCTAAGCTGAATGCTTTCTTGGAAACCTATCTAGAAGGAGCCAGTATAAACTCAGGAATGACTTTACTTTCCAGTAACTAAGCGACAAGGAAAGCAATCATCAAGGAAAAGTGATGAACAAAACAGATACTGAGGATCTACTAAATCAGGAACTCAGCATGTAGCTTTAGAAGTACAAGTAGAAATTTCAGCCCTTTAAGCAACCTTGATAAAAAGACCTCAACTAACTATGGGATGAAAGGTAGTGCTCTGCCTGTTGGTATAGAGTATCCATACCACAGGCTGTATAAACATTTTTTATGCTACAGTATAAGGATGGGAGAGTTGGAGAGCAGAGAACCAGTCCAAAGCATTAAAAGAGAATGTGGAAATCCTGATTTCATATTGTAAAATCACATCTTGAAAAGTATTTCTGAAAAATTATTTTTAAAAAAGCTGCAGTGCTTGGATTATCTGACAGTAGCTGGGACTTCTGAATTGTCAAGTTCCTACACTGTGGAACTGACAAATACTATCAACTGTGATGCCATCTTCTTAGGGAACAAGGCTTATCTGTGCTCTGTACAAGATACTATATATCAAGTGTATCTGTTTTACATACTGCTACATAAAATGAGCCAGGGACCATTTTCTGGCTCTCAGGTCAACGTTTCAGCTTCAGCTGCTGTGCATCTAAACTTCATATTGACACTTACAGATCTATATAACACCCAACATCATTTAAACACCTGAAGGAGTCCAATCTACAAGATAGTACACTGAAAACTATATCCATCACTAATAGGTAAGATTGAGTTCATTTTATATCAGGGGCCAAAGAGGGTACAGTGGAAACAGCTTTTTATATCCCATGCAGACAGTTGTGCTAGCACTACTCAGTTTTCTCCTAATAATCTACAGCTGAAGTAAAGACCATCTTGTTTCCCTCACATCTACATCAAACCCAAACACCTTGCAAGCTATCTAGAAAGAAATTAAATATGGCATTGGTGTGTCCACCTGAAGCTGGCAACTGCAAGTAACTGAGCTGTATGGAGGTTAATAAAAATACAATAGCTATCCAAGAAAATAAGTCAAAGCTGTGAGTCTTGATTAGCCCTTTTTTTTTTTAAACATGCAAACCTTTGAGATGCTATGTGTCCAAGGCACAGTGAGACTGACAGTTCTGATCAAACATAACACTAGCACTGTTCAAACACTGCAACTTAGT
>NW_010337802.1:7363-7850 GCF_000700745.2 Antrostomus carolinensis | reverse complement strand
TGTTAGGTTGGATGAGGCTTTGAGCAACCTGATCTAGTGGAAGGTGTCCCTGCTCATGGCAGTGGTTGGAACTAGATAATCTTTAAGGTCCCTTCCAACCCAAACTATTCTGTGACTCTATGATGTAAGTATAAACAGATATAGATTGAAGTTATTTCAACATAAGAAAAAAAAGAATTTAAAAAAATGAAAATTGATAAAGTTCTATGCAGAATAAGCTGTATTAATATATTCTTTAAAACTACCTTCCATTTACTCAAGGGAAGTAATAAAAAAGCTGTAGAAAAGACAATCCTACAGCCCAGAAATGCCAAAGGTAAGTTTTCCTGTGCAATTATAACTGCTCCCTTGTGCTTACATATTATGACAGCCTAATTGCTTGATCACCTACTAATTTTCAAATGATACATTAGAATATCTTGCTATAACTTTTACAGTCCTTCTGAGACACATTTTGAAAGGTATGATTTTCCTGGTGTCTTTCCCT
>NW_010337802.1:5380-7302 GCF_000700745.2 Antrostomus carolinensis | reverse complement strand
CTTAGTATCTTGGTAAATAAATGTTTTTTCATGGACATTCACATACAAAAAACTAGTACATTTATAAAAAGATGGATGAAAACCATATATTTTTGTCTAGAAAATTAAATATAACTGTGAAAGTGAAGACAAATTTGTCACATTACAGAAGTGCACAAATAGCTTCAGTAAAGTTCAGTCTACCTTACCAACCTCTCAGCCCCTTTCTCTCTAACTGTCCTATTTATTGCAGTCCTAGGGAGACTGACTACAGACTGGAAAGTACCGACCAAACACGTTCAAGAAATTTAGCTGGGAATGTATCTGCTGAAGAAGTTTTCAAAACTTCTTCCTCTAATGCACGTGTTTTATGGACAAATGTAAACCACTGAAAACTTAATTTTTTATTTTTTTTCCCTTCACCTTCCACACACACAAGTCAATGGGACCACCCAAGGGTACTGAGGGAGCTGATGGAACTGCTCACCAAGCCACCCTCTATCAGCAGACCTGGCTAACCAGGGAGGTCTCAGTGGACTACTGGAGGTTAGCAAATGTGATACGATCTACAAGAAGGGCCAGAAGGAGGACCCTGAGAACTACAGGCCTGTCAGCCTGATCTCAGTTCCAGGGAAGATTATGGAGCAGATCACCATGAGTGCCATCATGCAGCACATACAGGACAACCAGGTGATCAGGTGCAGTCAGCATGGGTTTATGAAAGGGACGTCTTGCCTGACTGGCCTGATCTCCTTCTATGACAAGGTGATACCCTTAGTGCATGAGGGAAAGACTGTGAATGTTGTCTACCTAGACTTTATTAAAGCCTTTGACACTTTCCCACAGCGTTCTTATGCAGAAACTGGATGCTCGTGGCTAGGATGAGTGGGATTTTGGAAGGAAACAATTCAGCACTTAAGCACATTTCACGATTTTCAAGTCTGGCAGGGGAAATATGTACAGTTGGCAGCCAGTCATAAGTGATGTTCCCCAGGGCTCAGTTTTGGGGCCAGCTCTATTTAATATCTTTATCAATTATTATCCTCAAAAAGTTTGGAAATGACACCAAATTGGGCAGGAATGTTGATCTGCTTGAGGGTAGGAAAGCTCTGCAGAGGGAACTGGACAGGATGGAATGAGACCAACTGTATCAGGTAAATAAGGCCAAGTGCCGAGTCCTGCACTTGGATCACAACAACCCCATGCAATGCTACAGGCTTGGGGAAGAGCAGCTGGAAAGCTGCCTGGTGGAAAATGGCCTGGGTGTGTTGGCTGACAGCAGACCGAACATGAGCCAGCAGTGTGCCCAGGCGGCCAAGAAGACCAGTAGCATCCTGGCTTGTATCAGAAATACTGTGGCCAGCAGGACCAGGGAAGTGATCATCCCCCTGTGCTCAGCACTGGTGAGGCCACACCTCAAGTACTGTGTTCAATTTTGGACTCCTCACTAGAAGGAAGACATTTAGGTGCTGGAGCATGTCCAAAGACGAACAACAAAGCCAGTGAAGGGTCTAGAGCACATGTCTTATGAGGAGGGCTGAGAGAACTGGGGTTGTTCAGTCTGGAGAAAAGGCTGAGGAGAGACCTTATTGCTGTCTACAACTACCTGAAAGGAGGTTGTAGCAAGGTGGGTGTCAGCCTCTTTTCCCAAGTAACAAGGACAAGAGGAAATAGCCTCAGGTTACACCAGGGGAGATTTAGATTGGATATTAGGAAAAATTTCTTCACCAAAAGGGTTATCAAGAATTGGAACAGGCTGTCCAGAGATGTGGTGGAGTCAGTGTCCCTGGAGGTATTTAAAAGATGTGTAGATGTGATGCTTAGGGACATGGTTTAATGGTGGACTTGGCAGTGTTGAGTTTTTGGTTGAACTCAATGATCTTAAGGGTCTTTTCCAACCTAAATGATTCTATGATTCTATAGGTCAGAGTATTAAAAAAAAA
>NW_010337802.1:0-5370 GCF_000700745.2 Antrostomus carolinensis | reverse complement strand
AAAAAAAAAAAGACTTGGCATTCACATGGTGAATGTATCATGGCCAGCAGCCAAAACCCAGTATTAGATGTTGCCTGCCACGCAGGTATTGTAGAGTTTGTGGGAGGGAAATAGGGTTGTGCCAAGCTGCTTCTTTAATCAACTCCTAGGGAGTGCCACAGACCAGGAATGCCACAAATGGTATAAAAACAGGAACTCTGCAGTGAGTGAAGCAGTTCACACCAGAGCGAAAACTAAATCAGTCCCTTTCTGAGACTGCACAGGACTGCAAGAGTCAGCACAATGGTGATGTTGGCACACCACAGCACATGCTCCCCAGAAGCAGCCAGACTGACTGCTCCTGGCACAGAAGTCTTGACTGAGATGAAGCTCCTGAAAGATGACTTAACCATTCAGGTTTCAGGCTGCAGAGAGTACCTGCTGCTTCTCTCCAAGACTGATATGGAAGTAATGGTGTCCTCATCTGTATAAGCTGTGTTCTGCTCAAATCATCGAGCCACCAGGTGAAGGTGCCGAGAAAGGAAATGAACAGACTGCATAGTGTTGGTGGGAGTGAATGGAAGTAAATCTATAAGTTCTTCGTGAAGATTTCTCAGAGGTCATACAGAAGCTACATTTGAGTGAGTGATGGCTGGAAATACTTGTGACTTCCACCAACAGTAAGAAGGCTCTTTCTATATTGTACATGAGCAACTGGAGGACAACTGCAACAGTGGAAAAAGAACAAGTTCCATCAGGGGATGCAGCTGATCCCTGTGTTGAAAAAATGACATTAAGAAGCACCAAGAGGCTGCAGTGGTTAAAGACTGCTTTCTGCAGGTGACAGAGGCACCACACAGCTGATCAGCCTTGCTATACTTGGAAGTTTGTTTTCAGGGGCTTGGATCCAAGATGTTGCAAAGACATTGCAAAGGTTTGCCCAGCCCTCAGACCATTATTTTTGTCATCTTTGTGAGCACCAACATTGTCAAGGGAGACTCTAGGGCTCTGTGACCTAGATGGAAGGGCATAGGAGCCCAGATAGACTAGGGTAGGAGTGGAAATATGCTGCAGATCCACAGCTGGGTGAGCAGCTGGTTTTGTGAGCAGGGGCTTTGGCTTTTATGACCACTCTGAGGAATGAAGACAACTACAGGGAGGTGGCATCTATCAGACAAAATGTGGCATTTTTGTCAACAGGTTCAACTCATGAGGAGGGCTTTAGACTATGATTTTCAGGGGATAAAGCCCAAAGCTTGAAGAGAAGGCAAAGAGAGGAGGACAAGGAAGAAGGGCCTGGTGGATCATATAATGGGGCAGGTTCACTCTTTTCCTGAGAAAGCAGCACAACTGCAGATTTAGTTTCATGGGAAACTTCTCAACTTCCAAACACAGAACTGGAAATGAACAGGAAGACTTAGAAGTTCATAGACAAGTCACAAAACTGTGGTCGCAGACTTATGACCTCACTGGAATCATAGTGGTAGAAGGAGATAGCTCACATGGCTGGAGCACTGCAATGGATGGATACAGACTATTTAGGAACCACGGTCTGAGAGGCAAGGAGGAGAGGCTCTCTACTACACAGAAAAAAAGCTTGAATGTACAGAGATCTGCTATGGAAAAGGTAACAGGAAAATCAAAGCTCCTTTAAAAGGATCATAGGGGAAGTCAACACAGGGGACCTCTGTTAAGTGTCAATTAAAGACTCCACAACAAGAATAGGAAGCAGACAAAGCTTTCTTTGATCAACAGAAAATAGCGTCATGAATGCAGGCCCAGGTTCTCTTGCAGGGGTCTTTAACTACTCCAATATCTGCTGGAAGGGTAGCACGGTGGTGTGTAAGCAATCCAGGAGTCTTCTGGAGTCCACTGAGGACATGCTTTTGACACAAGTGACACATGAGACTAACTACAAAGGTAATTTGCTGGGTCTTCTGCTAACAAGTAAGGAAAAATTGGTCGGTGATCTGAATATCAATGGAAGCTTTGGGTGCACTGACCATGTGATGATGGGAATTTAAGATCCTGAGAGAATCAATGAAGGCAAGCAGCAGAATAAACACCTTTGATCTCAGAGCAGATTTTGACTTGTTCAGGGATTTGCTTGGCAGGATCCCATCAGAGGCTGCCCTGAAGAGCAAAGGAGACCAGGAAAGCTGATTGATCTTCAAGGACATCTTCCTAAAAATGCAAGCATGGCTTCATCCTGGTGTACTTGAACTTAAGCAGATATAGCAGAAGACCACTCTGACTTAACAGGGAACTCGTGATTGTTCTCAAATGCAAAGTAGCAAGTATACAGAAGGTTGAATTAGGGACAAGCTATCCAGGAGGATTAGAGAGCTACTGCTTGAATGTGCAGGGAAGGAATTAGGAAAGCAAAAACTCAGTTGAGACTCAAATTGGCACGAGACCTGAAGGGTCACAAGAACTTTTATAGGTAAAATAAAAGGAAGAGTAAGAAAAATGTAAACCTGTTGCTGAATAAGTTGAGGGACTAGTGAGAAATGCTGGAGTATTCACTGTTTTTTTCGCTTCAGTCTTTACTGGCAAGGTCTGCTCCAAATCCCTGGTCCCTCCCAGGTCCCTGGGCCTAGTGGCAGAATCTGCAGGAGTCAAGTGCTACCCATGGTAAAGGAAGAGTGAGTTGATGATAATTTAAGCAATCTGGACATACACGTGCATCCAGCACTGCCAGTGAGTTGGTTAACGTCATTACAGGGCTGCTTGATATCACCTTTGAAAGGTCATAGTGATTAGAGGAAATTCCTGATGACAGGAAAACACAAATGTCACTATCATCTTCAACAGGTTAAGAAAGAGGATTGTAGGAACAACAGCCTTACACCAGTTCCCAGGAAAACTGTGGAGCAAGTCCTCTTGGAAATCATTTTTCAGCACATGAAGGAGATGAACATGATTAGGAACAGTCAGTGTGGAATTATCAAAGCAAGACATCTGACCCACCTGAATGCCTTCTTTAATGACTCAGTGGGTTCTGTGGGTGATAAGGCAGGAACAGTAAATGCTGTTTAACTTAGTTTTTGCAAGGCTTTTGACATGATCTCCTACAGCATCTCTGTAGACAGGAGACAGAGGTACTGGATGGCTGAACTACAAAGTGCATGTAGAGCTGGCAGTAGTCAGCAGCTCGAAGTCCGACTGGCAGCTGATTATTGGTGGCAATCCTCAAGGGTGGATACTTGGGCTGATCATAAGGAAGCAGTGAAAGCTCCTTGCTCTACAAAGGATGGGGAGCCAGGAACTGAATTTGACAACATCACTAGCAGGGCAGGGGCCTTGGCAGTAAGGATCCAGTCCCACAGCATCTAAATGAGACAAGTGGCGTATGGCTGTGGTAGGCAGGGTCAGACACTGTCCAGTGATCACAAGGTAAGTCCATAATGGTGAGAAACAGCCAAAGTGAAGCCAGGAAATGAGTCCATAGCTTTGGGTCCAAGTGGGGATCAGCAGGTGCTGTGTCCAGGCACGGGTGTGGCTGCAGTGCAATGGGAGCTGTAGCTGAGGTGGGGGCCAAACAGCTGAGCTGCAGCGTAAAGCAGCTCCCAAGAAAAAGGAGTCAGTCTTTGCTGAGGCCTTCCTGCAGAGCTGTCTCAGAATGCTTCGTCCAATGCCACCGATAAGAGGGGGTCAGCCCTCAGCTGCACTATCTCTTAAGTTGTCCCTGAGCCTAGGGAGCCAGACCTCCACGACGGAGGGTGCTCTCAGGGTCCTCGCACTGATACTGTTTAATGTCTTTAATAAAGATCAGAATCATGGGATGGAGCGCATTCTTAGTTTTGTGAATGATACCACTGAGAGGAACAGTTGCTAAGGTGGAGGGCCATGCTGCCATTTGGAGGGACCTAAACAGGGAAAGAAATAGGCTGGCAGGCACGTGCCAAGGAGCAGCAGGGGTTGGCTGCCCTGCAAGCGAAAATTAACTGAGAGCCAAGAGCAGCAGCAAGGCAGGCAGGGGCAGAGCTCATTAACAAGGATCCAGAATGTTAAGTCATTAAATCTGAGTCAGGACCAGGTCTGGACACAGCAAACAAGTCCAGCTAAAATCCAATGATCAACTCAAAAGTCTTCAGTGACAAGGCAGGTCCAATGCCATGTTAGGTAGGTCCAAAGCCAAATCAGAGGGTCTAGGCCAGGGTCAGTGCCAAGAAGGTATAAGATCAGGTGTAGATGTAGATGCTACACAACTGCAAGGTAACACAAGGAAGGGCCAGCAGTACAGCCTCAGCTTAAAAGCAGTTCCCAAGGGAACAGAGGGTAATGCCCTCACTTCTATCTTGCTTCGCAACATCTTTTACCAGTGAAGGAGCTGACCTTGGAGTGAGCCAGCTACACTCCTTAACTCAGCCAACTAAATTATTAGAAAGGGGGAATGTGCTCAGGAACCTGACAGCATCTCATGAAATTCAGCAAAGGCAAATGCAAAATCCTGCATCTGGAATAGTATATTGTAGTGGCACGGGCTGACTATCTAGAAAGCAGATCTGTAGAAAAGGACCTAGGGTTACCTAAAGGACAAGAAGATAAGCATGAATAAGCAGTGTGCTTCTGCAGCAATGCAAGCTTAAACACAAATCGGGTTGCATTAGTACGAATATAGCCAGTGGGTTAGTTGAAGTGCATATTCTCCTCTAGCTGGCATTTGCAAGGCTGCATTTGAAGAATTGTGTCAAGTCTGGGGCTCTCCAGTAAAGAACAACATTGACAAACTGGCAGAGTGAGTCCAGCAGAGGCCATCAAGATGGTTAGAGAATGAGAGCACATGACATACAAGGAGAGGCTGAGAGCACTGTGCTTGCTCATTTTGAATTAAAAAAAAAAAAAAAAGGCTAGATGACAGCTAACTGCTGTCTTCAACCATGCAGTGGGTGAAAACAGAGAAGATTGAGCCAGACTTCTTGGATATACAGAGTGAAAATATGAGAGGCAATGAACAAAAGTTGCAGGAGGGCAAATTCCTGATAATTACAAGGGAAAAAAAGGCACCATCAGTATGGACAAATATTGGAAGAAAACTCACAGAGAGCCTGTAAAATCTTCAGCTCTAGAGATATTCAAACTTGACTGGACAAGCTTCCTTAGCAACTTAAGTTCAATGATGGATCTAACTTCAAAGTTCACCCTGATTAAGGCCTCACAGTGTTAAGGGTTGGGGGGTCAGAGAAGGGTGAATTAGACCAAGTCAGGAGAATTAAAGCAGTGCACCTTCCAAGGACCCCGACAGCCTAAATTACTCTATGCCATGCATCTCATTGTCAGCTCAGCTTTTAGGAATATCTTAGAACATATTTTGAAAGCAAGACTTGGAAACATGGTCTGTATGTAACTGTTAGGAGCAGTATTATTCAATATATTTATAAATGACGT
>NW_010337801.1:0-42789 GCF_000700745.2 Antrostomus carolinensis | reverse complement strand
GGGGATAGCTGTGTCCCTGCCGCGGGTGAGAGGCTTCTCCATCCCCGCGGAATGGGAGCTAATGCTCAGCATCACCCGTTAAGGTCACCATGGCTGACAGAGCTGCTGCGGAAAGGGCTTGTAAAGACCCCAACCCCATCATCGACGGCAGGAAAGCCAACGTCAACCTGGCCTACCTGGGTGCCAAGCCAAGGATAATGCAGCCAGGTGAGGAAGCGGCTCTGATCGGCTTTTCCCTCTGTACCTCACCTTTCTGAACAGAGGAAAACTTGTCTAAAGGCAGCGCTGTCCGGCTCTTCCCTCTACTACAGTCCCTGTTTGGGTTTGCTTTGGGTTTGATTTTTAAATGCAGCGTGTAGTGACTTCCTGGCTATTTTGTTTCTGTGAAAAGCAATCGGAGAGAAAATATCCATAGTTCCCCAGGAAGACTTCTCCAGCTCAGGCACTTCACTGGTTATTCCTACTGCCAGGAACGCGGTGGTGCTGACCATTTACAGTATGGTTGTAGGGAATGATTGGCCCAGGAATGGAATTGCTTCCAATATGTGCGGTCTTATTAATACAAACAATATCTTAATGCAAACTCCTCAAACAGATGGGAGCTATTACACAGACTTTAAAACAAAACGGCTCTTCCTCAGACCACATCTGAGCCAATCTGATGGCCGAGCCACTTCCCAAACGGCTGCTTTGCAGCGAGAGAGACGGGAGCACAGAGCGTGTGTACGTTTGGGCACTAAGGGAGGCCACTCTGAATTCCCGTGTGCTGAGCCTGAGTGAGTAATTGTGGGAGTCTTGTGTGAGTAATTAAGTGCCCACCAAGGAAAGAAGGGGTTTACGCTTGGGGGCTTGAAGAACAGAAATGAAGTTAGGATTTGACCCCCCCATGCTAAGTCCTCACGAGTAGAAATGGCTTGATTTTAGGTCTGTAGGAAGCACACAAACACTGATGCATAGAAAGTACCGTATTATCCCTCAGAGGCTAAAGTTTGGGACCAGAATGCAGCACAAAATAAAATGTGAATGCATACCTCGTGCTTGTTGTTTAGAAAAAGTTGTTCTTCTAAACATCTCTAGGAAAGCGTGTGCTTTACTGTTTTAAGTTCTGTCTGCATGTATCTACGTGCACGTACACATGGATTGATGTATTTTGCTTTCTATCTTGCGGTTCTACAGCTTTTCAGACATCGTCACTGGAGGTTGTTAGTGAAGGCTGTTACTCTGTGTTGGGGTGTGTGTGTGTATAGCATTAAAAAGTGGCCAGAAGAACACCTATACAGAGAATGTGATGTGTTTTTGTTGGTAGGTTTTGCCTTTGGTGTCCAGCAGCTCCATCCAGCTCTCATACAGAGGCCTTTTGGGTAAGTCTGTTCAATGGGACCTCAAACAGGGGAGGAAAAAAATTTTTTTTTTCTTTTTTTTTAAAAGAAAACAAAAAGTGTGATTTTTGAAGGCCTCTTGCAGTAGCAGCCTTATAAACTCACCAGCAATGCTGAAGTTCTCAGACTTATAAATGTATCCCCCTAAATGTGCTCACCTTGTCGGTCATGTTCTAAATGCCGCAGCTGAGTCAAGTTGTGTGGGACGTGTCCCTTCCACCTAAGCAGTCCGGTCCCGTATGACCCTATGATAAAAGAAGGAGGTATGACTTGATGCAAGATTGCTGTGCCCCATTTCTCTTTTTTTTTCAGCTTGACTCAATGTTATTTATCTCTTTCTAATCTGACAGGGATCGTTTACAGTTAAGATAACTGATCAGAAGGATATGATGATAAGAGGTGGAATAGTTCTGTTTGGAATTAAACTCTGTAACCAGTAGACTCAAACACAAACAAGCTAAAATGGTGATTAACGATGCATGTATGTTTTTTTTCATATAGTCAATAGACCTCCGTGTGCTTTTTTATTTATTTATTTATTTATTACAGTAATGAAGTGGTGTTGATAGCTAAACTGTGTGCTTTTATTTAATTGAAAGAGCTGTAGTGAAAGTTTTTTTTTTGGGGGGGGTCTTTTTAATTTTGTTTTTGTTGTTGAGGAGTGACTTTGCCATGGGGAGCAAAGGGCCTTTTTTTTTTTTTTCCTTGCTTTCAAGCTGTAGCCTGTGATTTTTTTTTTAACCATATTTTGTAGTGAGTGCTAAATTGTGTGACTTCTTGATTTTTAAGTAAATCAACGTATTGCTTGCATGTTCATAATTTTTTTGGGGGGGTTGGGTGTTGTTGTTGGAGGGGTGTGGAGCTCCTTATTAACAATGTGCGTCCATTTGGGCTTTCTAATTTGAGATTTTTTTTATTTCCTTCAATCTGTCTTTAATATCTAGCACATTTCTCCTTTACTTGAGTATCTTATTCCTAAGTAGATCTAACTCTTGCTTCTTCTAGGCATATAATTAGGAGGTGAAGTCTGCTTTAAACTTTCCATACAGTGTCACTTCACTAATGCACACTGACTGAGAAACTCGTTGCAAAATAATGCATTTTGCTAATTAATGAGTAAGCTAACAATAAAGCAGGGAAAACGCGTCACAAATGTATTTTGTTTATTTGACTAGACTAGCTTTAGAACATTGTTACCTACCCCGTTATTAAGCGATGATAGCTTCTCTGTAGTTTGATCTGTCAAAGCAGTAGCAAACAGTTCCTGTCCTCAAAACTGCAGGAAAGAAGTTTTCCTAGAAACTTGATGTACTTTGAAAAGAAAATGTTGATTCTTCTGAGACATGTGGGGAGGTTGTGGAAAACATTTTTTGTCTTTTTCTTCTTATGATTATCCCTCTACTGTATTTTGTTTGAGTTCTTTGAAGTGCGAGGAGACGACAGTGCATATGCAGGGATCAGTTTATGATGTCTGCACTAAGGTAGGCAGGAGGTGGAGCACGTTGTCTCCAGAGCTGTTAAAAGCACTTGTTGCAAAGAGGAACCAGTGGACTGCCCAGGGATCAGCCATGGAGAGACTGAGTATTTGCTGAGCACAACAGAAAAGGAGAACCTGTGGTAATCCATTGCTAAAAGGACTGTGCAAATGTAGGGCTCTTTCTTGCTTTCCTTACCCACAGACAACAATAGAGGATGTAAATCATGTTTAGGTCAGGGAAATTCTCCCAGCAGGCTCAATAAGGTTTTAATTTCTAATGCGATGTGTATAAATCTGAAGAAAAGGAATGTGGGTCACAGGGTCATATATATATATATATATATATGAAATTGGTCATTTTTAATCCTTGGCTTTTGCCTTTCTTTTGCTATGTGCAAACAAGGGAGGTGATTGCTAATCCTGCTTCCTCCTCAACATTTCCAATGGCCTGTACCTTTTCTAGAGATTGTAGTTTGGATGAAGAGGAACAGCATTCATTAGGCTGAATGAACATCTTCATTCACTATATTCCTTGACAGTAAGAGGGGTTGTTTCAGTGCTTACTTGAATTTATTTTTTTGAAACTTAGAGGATGTCACATGGATTGCACTGAAATATATGCAAACTAATTTCCACTGAAATATATGGTCACCTTAAAGCCTTTCTTCCTCCTGCACTTTTTAAAAGTACACTTTACTAATGTGCTGCATAAAATGGGTCATAGTGGTGATTCACTACCAATATTCTGCCAACCCATACACAAAAGCTCCAAATGTTTTGTGATATATTTTTTTTAATTATTATTTATTTATTTTCCTACCAGAGTGCAAATTAGTGAGGTGCTCCCATATTCTAGTATGGTCAGCAGTGTTTTGATATGTTTCCCCACCTATCAAACAAGAAACTGAAAATAATTAGATTAATTTATATTACTTTTACTGAGAAGATGCAGAAGTGCAATATTCTGAATTAAGTACAACATTATTGTGCTGGAGGGAGCCAGAAACTAGATTAGCTTCAATACATGAAGCATTTAAAATGCTGGGATTTTTTTATTATTATTCAGTGCTGCAGAGGTTAATTCATCCACCAAATAACA
Organism: Antrostomus carolinensis; assembly: GCF_000700745.2. NCBI lineage: Eukaryota > Metazoa > Chordata > Aves > Caprimulgiformes > Caprimulgidae > Antrostomus > Antrostomus carolinensis. The sequence goes on along the minus strand of NW_010337801.1, from coordinate 38,834 downwards.
TTTCTCCCTGCTCTTTACATTCAGCATCTATCTTACTGTTGGTGTGTTCTGGAGAAAGCGGTTTGATCACAGGACTGGTTATCTATACAGCTCTGTTTGCAGGATTGTTTATTAAAATACTATCTCTGAATTCAATAGGAATTTATGGAGGGGGAAGATGGCTTTGCCTCCTAAGATAGCTTTTCTTGTTTTGCTTATGTAATTTTTACTTTCATATTGGTGGGAAAATACAGGGTTATACAGAGGTACTGGTGTAGGATATGACTTGTTCTGTTGGAGAGTTGTTTTTTCCCCTTTATTTTCTGTCTAAAACTTGCACCTCAATCAAAATGAGAACATTCCAAATGTTTTTAGTGAGACCAGAGTAAAATCCAAAGTTATTAAGGTCATTATCAAATGGTTAGCTGATACTACTTGCTTGGTATTATCTTCCAAGTGTTAGGCAGTTCTGCCTTTCCTAAGAGGGAAGAAAAAGCCCCCTCTTGATTTTATGATCAAAAGGCCTGTATAATACTAGACTACAGATAATCTGGAAAGAGGGAATGAAGCCAGAACAGTCAGAAGTTAACCTGCAGAATGCTAAATGTCCTCTTCATAGTGTCAGACACAAATTTAAAAGGGAGCATTTTAAGGGTCTTGTATGTCTTGATGTTTATGCAACCTGTAAGGAAAGCTGTGCAGTGGTGAAAATGTACTCTTCAGTTATGCTTACAAAACCAGTGATGCCATGCAAGGGCTAAAGCAAAACACTTAGTTCAAAGTTAAATACCTACTTTCACAAGAATTTAATGTTGAGAGTCAATGATGTGCATGGTACTGCTGAATTTCTATATGCCACAGCTTTCTGCATTAGTCTACCATGTTCTTTCTTTCCTTTGAAACAATTAGCTCTCACTTTATTATAGGATAATTTTTGAGGTCTTGGTTAAACACAAATCTTCTGTTGCAACAACAATGAAGGTGTTAGGGCACATGGCAGGAGTGTATGTCATTCAATTTTGAATATCCCAAAGCTATAGTTACTGCTGAAGTTAAATGTGGCTTCCCTTTTTCTTTATTGCAGAAGCATTAAACAATAAATATACATTCCAAAATAAAAACTACTGTCAGGAAAGAATGTTTAAACCCTGTATAATTCTCACACTCTTACTCTCAAAAGTAAAGCAGCACCTTTTATTTAAAATTAAGGATACTAAGGCTATCCAGCAAAACTGGGAATTGCTTTGTCAGCTTTTGACCTGGCAGAGCATTAAAAGCAGTTGGGTTCTGAATGGCTGAGACCTACATGTGCTGGCCTCTGCAGTAGGTAGAAATTTACTTTGGCCATATAAAGCCATTTTACTCGTCTCAAAACAGTTGTAGCATGACAGATGATCAAAAATAGCCCCACTGCAGCTTATGCTGTCAATCACCATGTGTGAAATGGCAGGGTGGTGAGGAGCCTGCAGAGGGTTTATGTTTATTGTAGGGGTAAGATGTGGCAAAGGGATAATGTTTCATAACTTTACCACCTGTTAGTTTCTTGGCTTAAATAAAACAAGTCACAAGAGTTGAAGTGGGAGCACATGTATCTTTCTGTCTTGTTCAAGGATATGGCTGAGTGTCCTGATGTCTTCAGAAAGTCTTAGTAACATCAGTTCAGGTCAACACAAGCAGCTAGATCAGCTTCTGTGCTGTCTCTTCTGTTAGAATTACTCTCTTTCATAAATGCTGTATGTAAAGATTCCTTTGATGTCATGTTAAATGGACTCGTAATGATGCAGAAAAGGCTCTCGGTGACTTCACATTTGGTTTGATACTTCTTTTCTTAACAGTTAAAAAAAGGTGGTGGTGTATTTATTAGGATTGTACTTGATTGGTGACCAATACAAAATGCTTGTTTATACTCATCCATTTTGTACGGAGAGCTCGGGTAATGATGTGTATTTAAATGCACAGAGCCAGCCTAAGTATGCTTCAAATGCACTTCTGGCTAATCACTTCATAAATTAGGTGAGTGTTAAAAACCCAACTTACAGTTTCGGTTTATGTTTTCTTTCCCTTCCCAATCCCTATTTGTCACTCTTCTTTTTTTTTTTTTCTTCCCCATTTCTTCCTTCACACAGTAGGAAATGAATTTTGTTGACATGTTGGGTTTTTACGATTGTGGTGCTCATGTCTTGAACACAGCAACTGAACATTTCTCTCTGCTAATATTCCTATTCAATCAACTGAGCTCTTTTTTTCTTAAAAAAGAAAACTAGACTGTTCTAAAGCCTGACTATCATTTATTTTAAACTATGTTTTGCTATTAATCTAGTTGACAGTGTCCCTTCTGATTGAAATGTTTCCTCGTTGACCACTTAAGTAAATCTTGAAGTTATTTTAAAAACAAAACAAACGAAAAAAACCCCCTTTCCATTAAATCTTGAATTTGGAGAAAAGAGGACAGTTTTTTACCGTTGCAATTTGCATCTGTGCTTACGGTGTGCTTAAAAGGTTGGTGCATTTTTTAGAGTTCTCTGTAAAGGTAAAGTTCAGTAGGAAATAGTAATAAATCTGTACAAGCGGTTTTTCATGGATTTATAAAGATTCACTGAGTAGAAAGAGTTGCATATATGAAGGACTCCTCTGTGGAAATCCAGATGCAAGACAGGGTTATGAATGTCAAATAAGAATTCTATTGAGTGTAGTATTTTTTTAAAAATCGTATTACATGATAAAATACAACTATGAGCTGAACTTGTATGTACACCTGTGTGCTAAGACAATGATAAGACAAGTTTTCCCAACTGAAGGGCTAAGCAAACAAGCCAAGGAAGCAAGTTTTGTGACTTGGAGAAGATGAGAAAGCGTGTCCTGATCTGTTCAGAATGGTTATTTCTTAAACTGTAAATTTGTTTGTTTGTTTGTTTGTTTTTCTACTTTTGTTAAGCACCAGATCTAGTTAGACTTAATCCTATGCCCACCTCCCAAAAAACTCTATGCTGTATGTCTTGCATAGAAATAAACAAGCTGGCACAAAACAGGACATCAGTGGCCTGATAATCAAACAGGTTTGACCCTTGTGTCCTTATGAACTTTATAAAAGTGTGATGCACATGTACTTAGGAGTCACTGTTATGGATTTTAATAGCATCTATGTAGCTTCCCCTCAATGGCCTCTTGTGACGGAGTGAGCTGCACTATCGTTCGTTTGGAAAGTGTGATTCTTGCTGTGTTTACCACACTTGTGAACTTTATTTAAACTCCTTTGTCGCCTGTGTTGGTTTTTTTTTTGTTGTTGTTTTTTTTTTTTCTTATTTTTAATAAGGGTGACTGAGGTTGCAGAGAAATTAATGTGTGCTGAGTCTGCATAGCAACTTAAGTAGGGTTGCCACAATACACTCTTCCCCCTTCTGTCCCCGAGAAGACTTTACATAAAGTCAGGGTTCAACTGTTTTGTTGCCTTATTGGCTTGGCTATTGTCAAACTCATTACAGCGATGCTGTCAAACTGCTCAGTTACTAATAATAAAAGTACTGCAGGAAATAATTTTACTAAGAGTCGAGTAGTTGAGTGAGAAGCAGGGTAATAAAAATGTGACTTACAGGTGTTTTGAAAAACAAATACGGCTGTTTTCCAGCTGGAACAATCAAGCTGACTCCTTTCAAGTTGTCTTAAAACTGACATCAGTAATCCTGGTCCTTCTAAAGATTTTAATAGCGTTAAACATAATATCCTGAAGGAACATGAAACACTCCTACTTAACTCAGCTATAATGCTGTGCTACGGAGTGATGCTTCTCTTGGGGACAGCCAAGTGCGAATTGGTCCATTCAGCCTAGTTATTGTGGCAACCCTATGCACATAACAACAACTAAATTGAGTTTGTTTTAGTTCGGAGTATGGATGTGACGCTTAAGTGCTGACTCACGTACCGACTCTAACTCCCTCTCCCATCTTTCAACAGGATCCCTGCTCACTATGTCTATCCACAGGCTTTTGTGCAGCCGGGAGTGGTAATTCCCCACGTTTCGGGGCGCCCCCCCGCGGCCGCCGCTGCTTTCGGGCAGTACCAACCCCAACAGCTGCAGGCAGACCGTATGCAATAGCAGCTGGACTCCTGAAGGAAGCTCGCTCTTTCTCTTCCTCTTTTCAGCCTTCCAGTATAAGTAGTTAATCGGAGACAACTGGTAATTAACTAAGGAGCTTTTAAGGAAAAAGCGATGCTATTGCGAAACTAAAAGCCGCGGCCGCCGCTGCTTTCGGGCAGTACCAACCCCAACAGCTGCAGGCAGACCGTATGCAATAGCAGCTGGACTCCTGAAGGAAGCTCGCTCTTTCTCTTCCTCTTTTCAGCCTTCCAGTATAAGTAGTTAATCGGAGACAACTGGTAATTAACTAAGGAGCTTTTAAGGAAAAAGCGATGCTATTGCGAAACTAAAAGAATTTTTATTCCACTGTCTTCATACAGGATGCATCCAAAATCGTGTTGTTAGAGGGGAGGGGTAGTGAGGCATGTCTAGTTTCAAGTATCAAGCCAGAAGAAAATGGGGGGAAAAAAAAACCAAACCCCAAAAATACTGTACTGCCATGAAAGAGTGGCAGGAGTAGCAATGGGACTTCATACTTTCAAACAAACAAATAATCAAGAACCAAAAAAAAAAAAGACAAGGTGTACTTTTTACAGTATCAGGGAAGCAAAACTGCCTTTTTTTTTAAGTAAGAAAATGGTATTTGAAAAGTTTGAACCGGGGAAAAAAAACCTGAGTCAGCAATATGTAATCTTGATCCATTTTAAGAGGAAACGAGCTTAAAGCACTGATTGTCCTTTCTAGCTTTCAGAAGTTGTCTTCGTGAGATAGTTCCTTCTCACTGTCTCACTAACGGGCACCGAACAAGCCAAGGAAGATGGCTGGCTAGTAAGATGGCGGACAGGCACCAAAGTTATTTTCTTCTCTGTCCTCTGGATGAGTGGAACTATGGAGCAAGTGATGTGGAAGTAAGGGGTGCAACAGCTGTAGAGACAATCAATAACACAGACAGTTCTGGACAGAACACATCACTTGTGCTCATGTGATGAGCTTGTCACATCCTAATCCCTCGCCCCATCCTGTTTCACTTTTGGGAAACTTTAACTGCTGGTGTCAGCTATTCTGATTCTAAAATAGGATCAGCCCTTTACTACAACAGCCTTCTCTTTCTATTTATTGCATCTATTCGTAACTTGTGAATAAAGGCAGGAAGAAGCTTAATGAATTAAAACCTTTAAGAACTGTTTTAAGGGAATTTTCTTTTCTGAAACCATTTGTACAATTTTAATATCTATTTCAGGATTATATTTAAAATATTTATTAGCAAACGTACAGTACACAAGGCGACTTTTGTTACCGAGACTGCAGTTCTTGAAGGGTTAATGGTATGTGATTTATACTGTGCCTTAATTGTTATGCTATTTAAAAAGAAATATTTATTTTGAAAGTTTTACTATGCTGCGCTCTAAAGAAAGCGACTTTAGATGTGACACTGTAAAATTATGTATTCATCTCATGGCATAAATTATTTAGTAGGCTTAGATGTAGCATATTAAATATTAACCTAATTAACTAAGGATGTTGACTTGGATTTATTTAAATTCAGTATGTGCACTGTATGAGGGTACTCTTTAAATTAACACTTTTTTTAGGTTTTTACATAAAATATTGCTAGTTCATTCTTTTTCCCTCTACTAGTTTTTCATGTAGACCTCTCAGATACATTAGTGCCGTTTTCTCACTCATCTGTACGTAGACTGACTATTTTTTCCCTTTGCTAGAAAATGCTGCTTTACATTGTCCTGTGAAACTACAATACTTGCAATTTTTATTCTTGACCGAAATGGAATTTAATATTTTACACTGTATTGGATTTTTTTTATACTTGAACAATTTCATACAAGGGAAGACAGGATAGCATTTTTATGGACTTTATCCGATGTCACTGGATTTATTTTAAGTATTCTGAATACTAGCCAGTGTTATAATGTAGACATGACTCTCCTGTGCATATTATTTATTCAGTATGTATACTGCTTTACAACATTTCGGATCTCTTAATCTCTTCACTCGTATTAGAACAATAAAAACATGTTGTCGCACCCTGTCTAGTGATGTTCTTGCTCAAATTGTCTTGGATCTCGTTTAGTTAAAATTGGGGGGTAACCTTTTGTGTCATTTTCCTGGTCTAGGGTGAATAGCAGCAGATGCACTGACTTGAAATACGTAGACTGATATGAACTGAAGTTCTTCACTGTGAGGGTGGTCAGACACTGGAACAGGTTGCCCAAGGAAGCTGTGGCTGCTCCTCCCTGGGAGTGTTTAAGGCCAGGCTGGATGAGGCTTTGAGCAACCTGGTCTAGTGGAAGGTGTCCCTGCTGCTGGCAGGGGGGTTGGAACTGGATGATCTTTAAGGTCCCTTCCAACCCAAACCATTCTGTGATTCTATGATCCATCCTGAGACTTATAATTCAGAGTGGAAGGGACTTTGGCACGTCCCAGGTTGCTTATGGCTTTGTCCAGTCAGGTCTTAAAATCCTCCATGTGGAGACTGCACAACCCCTCTGGGTAATAATCTGTTCCACTGCCTCGTTATCCCCATAGTGTCTTTTTTTTTTTTTTTTTTCCTATCTAGCCAGAGCCTCCCCTGTTCCTTTATAACCTTCAACTCTCATTCTTTGGCAGAGAGCCCAGCCCTGTCTTCTCAGTAACCTCCTCTTAGGAACTGGAAAGTTGCTGTTCTCTTCCATAGGCTAAACAAACCCCACTGCCTCAGCTTCTCCTCACAAAGTCTCTTGCTTCAACCCCCAGCCATCCTGTTGGCTCTCCTGTGGAGTCGTTCAAGTTTATCAACAGCTTTCATGTACTGGGAGACTCCAGACTGGACCCACTATGCCAGCTGTGGTCTAATGTGTCCTGAGTAATAGGGAATAATCAATTCCCTTGACCTGCCATCTGCTCCTGCTGATACACTCTGATGTACTTGACCACTGACTCCTGTTCAACCTGCCCCAAGAGTTCCATGTCCTCTTCAGCAGAGCTGCTACCAAGCCAGTCATGCCCTGGGCTATGCATTCAGTTAGTCTGGCTGAGATAAAGGACTCTCTGTCCTCACCGAATTTCATGAGGTTCATGTTGGCCTAGTCCTCCAGCAAGTCTGAATCCCTCTGAATGACAGACCTGATCACAAGCCTATCAACTACATCCTCCATTTAGTACCATCAGTCTGCAGACCTGATAGTACTGCATCCTGTCAGTTCCTCCAGGTCATGGATAAAGGTATCAGACAGGACAGACCCCTGAGGAACTCCAATGTAACCAGCCTCCAGGCAGAGCACGAACCCTTCTGATCAGTGACCAAGTCAGTTTTTCACCTATCCAGACAGGACCACCTGAATGAAATTGGATACAAGGGTTCTGTGGGAGACTACATGGAAAGCCTTGCTAAACTCAAGGTAGACAACATCCTCTGCTTTCCCCTCATTGACAGATGAAGTCATCTCATCACAGGAGGAAATTAGGCTGCTCTGGCATGATTCACCCTTGTAAATCCATGCTGGCCGTTCCAAATCACCACCTTCTCCTTCATGTGCCCAGAAATTACTTCCAAGATTGCTCACTCCATGATCGTTCTGTAGTTCCCTAGATTGTTCCCTTCTTGCCGTTTCTGAAGATGGGTGCATCATCTGCCTTTCTGCAGTCACGGAAGACCTCCCCAGTCTCCATGACCTTTCAAAGATGATAGGTAGCAGTCTCACAATGGCAACAGCCAGCTGTCTTAGTACCCTTGGGTGTAGCCCATCTGGTCCCCACGGACTTAGGTGGATTAAGATTCAAGAGGTGCCTGAATCAATCCCCTTCCACACCTGGCAGTTTCTTTGGTCCTTGAACCCTTCATAAAATCATAGAATCATAGAATGGTTTGGGTTGGAAGGGACCTTAAAGCTCATCCAGTTCCAACCCCCCTGCCATCAGCAGGGACCCCTTCCACTAGACCAGGTTGCTCAAAGCCTCAGCCAACCTGGCCTTGAACACTTCCAGGGAGGACCAGCCACAGCTTCTCTGGGCAACCTGTTCCAGTGTCTGACCACCCTCACAGTGAAGAACTTCTTCCTAATATCTCATCTAAACCTCCCCTCTTTCAGCTTACCCCCATTTCCCCTTGTTTTGTCATTAACTGCCCTTATGAAAAGTCCCTCCCCAGCTTTCTTGTAGCCCCTTCAGGTACTGGGAGGCCGCTATAAGATCTCCCTGGAGCCTTCTCTTCTCCAGGCTGAACAGCCCCAACTCTCTCAGCCTGTCCTCATAGGAGAGGTGCTCCAGCCCTCGGATCATCCTGGTGGCCTCCTCTGGACTTGTTCTAACTCGTCCAGGCCTCTCTTGTGATGGGGGCTCCAGAACTGGACACAGCACTCCAGGTGGGGCCTTACAAGAGTGGAGCAGAGGGGCAGAATCACCTCCCTCGACCTGCTGCCCACGCTGCTCTTGATGCAGCCCAGGACACAGTTATTTGCCTTCTGGGCTGCGAGCGCACGTTGCCGGCTCATGTTCAGCTTCTCAAAAAGTACAAAGTACTTTTTTTGAAAGTACTTTCTTCCTAAAAGTACAAAGTGTTTGTAAAAACCTAAAGGCCAGGGCACCTTTTTGCATATAGTACTTGAACTGGGAAGCACTGAAGTAGCTGCTCAGATCCAGTTGATGATATATTTGTAATTTCTAGTAATACTCAACGTTTCAGTATCAGTCCAAGCCACTAATGACCAAAAGCAGTTGCTACCTGACGCCTGAAAGGAAGCTTGTGTGAAATGCATGACAGTCTTGGCCAGTTCTTTGAGGAATGGGGGGAATGTTCATACAATCTTCATCTTGAAATTCATTCCTGCAGCTGTCACTCTTACAGTGACTTCAGCAGTAGCACAAGCTTCACTGCAGAATTTGAACTGTTCTTTCATCCACAAAAGCGGTCTTTTTCTTCTGCAAAAGAGGGCAGAAGTGAAATTGAAATGATAGGAGAACAGTTTTCCTGGTCTTGGGTTCAGACTACATTTCACCATGGAGGAATATGAGACTCAGATGTCCAGAAATGTTACACTCACTAACATCCTGGGCTGTTGCTGTCATGGTCTGTTCTTAACGAGGGCTTAGCGCCTGGCTGCTGAGAAGTGGTGCCAAACTGCCTTTTGCAATCTGACCTTAAGATCTGCGACCTTGAAGAGCGCAATGTAGTGTTCTTTCTGCTAAGAAGCATGTAAACACCCAGCAGGGAGGTAAGTAAGAAATGCTTAATAAATGCCATTTTCTACTCTGTTCTCCCACTTCCCCATCCTGATCTTCCCCAGGGATGGTCTGCCTACAAGACATGGCATCAAGTAGGAATTAAAACCAAAAGTCCCTCTGAGTGGAAGACAGAAGACACTGATGGCTCAGGAAACTGTGTGGCACAGTAACCTATATTTGATTTAGGATGAAGAAAGGATCTTTGCCCTCCTTCCATCTACCCCTGACAATGTCCTTGGCCCTTCCCCTACTTTCACTGGGAGGTGACAGATGCCCCAGGGTGGGATGTGAAGGGGAATGCTTGCTGCCCTGGGGGGGGGACTGTGTTGTGGTAGCCACAACAGGAACAGAATCAAAGTTTATGATTCAGTTTATAAAGGTCAATTGCACGCTGGCTCTATAACCTGACAGATGAAATAACCTCAGCAAAAATGTAAATGTGCAAGTTCCACTAGGAAACCTCGTTTTGGGCATACAACACTAACTCTTACTTTTTCTAAATTAGTAGCTGAACAGACCTTTGTACATAAAATACACCTTAATAACACCTCACAGACTTGAAACACAAATAGTTCATATTACCAGGAGCAAAATAAAATAATCGAGAAATAGCAGCTCTTCGTAGAATCATAGAATCATAGAATGGCTTGGGTTGAAGGGACCTTAAAGCTCATCCAGTTCCACCCCCCCTGCCATCAGCAGGGACACCTTCCACTAGACCAGGTTGCTCAAAGCCTCATCCAGCCTGGCCTTAAACACTTCCAGGGAGGAGCAGCCACAGCTTCTCTGGGCAACCTGTTCCAGTGTCTCACCACCCTCACAGTGAAGAACTTCTTCCTAATATCCCATCGAAATATCCCCTCTTCCAGTTTAAAACTGTTATCCCTTGTCCCATCACTCCCTGCCCTTGTCAAAAGTCCCTCCTCAGCCTTCCTGTAGGTCCTCTGGGTACTGGAAGGCAGCTAGAAGGTCTCCCCGGAGCCGCCTCTTTTCCAGGCTGAACAGCCCCAACTCTCTCAGCCTGTCCTCATAGGAGAGAGGCTCCAGCTCACTTAATTGTGAAATATCTGAATACTCAGCAGAAACGTGAGCATTTCATTTTAGAGATGGCAAATTGGTAAGCAGCAAGAAATTGCACACAATACAATTTCCAGTTGTGTTTTCGAAAGCCTCGGAAGAGATTTTACACTGAAAAGAGACCAGTGTGGAGTTCTTTGCAGAGTGAGGAAAGGAGAGAGAAGTTGAAACGAGGAACACGATCATTAAGGAATGTGTACATTAAAAAAGGTGTAATGCCTTGAAAGGTTACACTGATAAGCTGGCTGCTAGAATTGGAATTTTTCCTGAAATTAGTATTTTCCTGTTAAGTAGTGAAGATAACTTGGCATTACTGGAGTTCACTGTATCTAATTTTTACTGGATTTTTCAAACATGGGAAAGGACTATATTAGGATTAAAACGTGATGCAACCATTCAAAGCACCTCTTAGTCTGCTTCATCAGATGCTGAGCCATTTCAAACTGAGCAGTTCCCTAGTTATGCTCAAAGCTTGGTGAGAAAAAGCATTCTATCCTGAGCCTATGTTTCAAATAGCTTGCATGTATGATTTGAATTGTCTTCAGGTAAATTTCAATTTATTTTCCAGGTTTGGGGTATAAATAAACATGTAAACAGTGTATTCAGCTTGCAAAGTATATAACTTTTGGTTTGTGTTTTCCTGTGTGCTTGAACTTCAAACCATTAGGTTATACTTCCTCAAACTAGAAATAAAGCAGGCTCTGGGCAAACTCTAACTGCAAAAAGCTGAAGCCCATAGGAAATTTTTTTAATGAAAAATTTATGAGCAAGTAAAAACTGAGGATTATGATGGAATTTCATCTCAACCATCACCAAAATACACAATGCTGTGAATGGGATACAGTGGGAAGAATGGAATAATGCAAGAAAAGGAAAACCACTCAGTCTTACACTACATTTAATATTACCATAGGGAGCACATATGACAGCCTACTGACTAGTAAGACTATATTACAAGATGCATACTAGCAGTTTACATCCACCTCTTCTTTGTATATCCCTGAAAACAATGAGGAAATGCTCTTTTAAGCTAGTTCACTACATTCATCCCACCATATTATCTGGCCTAAGGATCCCAAGGAACTTATTCGCTACATTGTGATATACTACATTTAGTAAACCCAAGAAAACACCTTACAGTAGCAGCAACTAAAGATTTTTAAGGACTTTGAAAATAGCATGGCTATGTGTGAATATACCAAAGGTTTACTATGACCAATGATTGGGCTTTGAGGGTTTGTTTGCAGATTCTTTTTTTCCTCCAAAGCCCAGTCTAAAATTATTTTTTTAAAAAATAAGCTTGACCTACTGTCAAAGAGTAAGGAGAAAACCACAACTACGACTGCGCTCAAACATGCAGATGTGCACGTAGAACAATTATCAGCTTTACTCAACATACAGAAAATTAGCTCTGGAACATTTCCCAGTTCCATGTGCCAACTTTACTGAGATAAACCATGAATTTGGGCTCACTTACACAATCATTATTTTTGACAGTCTAGGATTAAGGAGGAACCCACAAAAGCGTGTTGCAACACCAAGCATCTGAAAGTCAAAAGATAGAGATACCTGAATTAATTGGTGAGATGTTTCTCAGATATTTACTCTTTAGCTCAGTACCCTTGTGTTAATCTCTGGACTACATAGGTGTGCCTGCTGCTTCTTCTCCCCTCTCTGGATGTGGCTGCTGTGGGTGACGTGCTCTCTGCTTCTATACAGGGCAAGGGCTCTTGCAGGTACCCACTCACTTCCTACTTAACAGTAGGTAAAACGTTCCTTACACAAAGAAAACTCCACAGCTTTTCACCTCAAACTTATCTGACCTTTATGAAATCTGGAAAAATCTTCACAAAAGAGTTCTTCTATCCACAGCTCTCCTTCTGAATTTGCAGATTCCATTCGAAGCAGAGCAAAAGATGTCAAAATACCAAAACCTCACAGAGGTAGATCATAAGCAAAGCTCAGTGAATCCACCAGCTGTCATTCAGCTGTTGAAAGAGCTTTGTCATTGCACTTGCAAAGGACGTGAATCAATCTTTACCACATACTGGAAGAACAGAAAACATTTTTATCCAGCACTGCAGAGAAGGGATTTTGCCACTCTGTCAAAAACTTTTAGGGCTTTCTTTTTGTCCAGATTTGTAGTGACAACAAAAATAAGCAAAAGCTTAGAACACTGCAGTAAACAAAATTCCCTCCTAGAAAAATTTCAGGTAATTTTTAAACCATTTAGTGTTTTGATAATTAAAAAAAAAAAAAACCCTATTAAAAACCCCACATATTTTTAAAAACCCAAATATCCCTGCACTTAGAAAGTACCAGAGTAGAATGTTCTGATTTTTTTCCTGACATGAACCACTACAATTGAATGGTTTTCAACAGAAACGCATCAGTATATTTTCCAACTCCTTCAAAGGAAGGACCAATTACTAGCTCAGGGCTGTGGATACCATACTGTTGCCAAAAATTGGGATTCCTTGGCTATTTGTTCAAACCACTGGAATTCATCTCCTAATTTGTTCACTAGCAGTGTTTCTGAATGAAGACAGAAATAATGAAAGTCTAGAGGCAAATCTTGTTTTCACTGAGGATAGTCAGACAATTTGGGAATGTCTTCAGCAGACAAGTAAACATGGGCAAGAGGAACAACACAAGCATGACCAAGTTGAAGAACAAGGTTTTTTTTCAAGGTATGTCCAAAGCTTTTTTAAGTGACATTCAGTCTCAATTATAATATAATTTCTTCATCATCCTAGCAATGAAGGACCTTAAAGTGGGCTGTTGTCTTTGTCCAGTATGCTCTCTTCCTCGCTGTGGATAAGGGTAAGGAGAACATTAATGCCAGAAGGAAAGTTCTTTTTTCCATATGCAGTTATGGGGTAGTGTGCATTCCTTGACATGAATATCTGTTATGAACACTATTTACAGAAACTGTGGTCTTCATAAACAAAGTCTTAGATACCATAGTATGCAAGATTAAGCATCATTCTTTCCTGATTTTCATCAATATTGGGTTTCTTTCCATTACTGAACTACGTTATCAGGTAAGCTCTCTTCTCATGGTCTGTAAAGTGCATCCTTCCACTAATGTGAGTGCCATCAGAATTTATCCTGTTTGTCATATAAGAGAGAGTACAAAGATCTCCAGGCTTTATTCTTCTGTAAATGTCACCAGTTCCATGTACACTGCTGTATCCTGAAACTGGTTTTCCTCTGACCTTATCAAGAACAGCAATTTTCCTGTCTACTCTAACAACACCTGGGATCTTGCCAAAAGAAATCAGAATCTAATGTAAAGCTCCGAGAGCAGGGGCTGAGTGTGAAAACAGAAGCGTGCCCATCTGCCTTCAGAGGGCTTGTGTCAGAAGGGAGCTGCCCCTGACGTGGCTGCAGGAGCTCAGCTGAGTGAGCGCCTGAGAAGGCCACACCACAGTTGAAAGGTTTTCTTGTGTGAATGCAATGGTTTGGCTTCATAAATGCTAGGCAAAGGGCAAACAAAGCAGCACTGTAGTGTCTTTCTGGGGAAGAAAGTCTTGGTGCCCACTGGAACTTCAAAGAACAAAGCTGGCTTCAAATAAATTGTATCTTGTCTTCAATATAATGAAAACCATACGGATAATCCCAACAATGGCAGCGGTGCTTGCCAGCAGTTCTCTAAGAATACAGGTTGGCAGAGATACAAACAGAGTGTGTGGAGGAGCCTCAAGGAATCTGGCTTTCCTAAACTCAGGGAACAGCAGTATTAGGGAGAAGCAGACACTGTCTCTATTCTGTCTTCTACTGCATTTAAGATATGGTTTATTTGCAATGTGGCTGCACTGTATTAACCATATTTTGTTTCAGGAGGACAACTTGGTTGCTAAACTGCTGCAGCCATCGCTGCAGAGAGAACAGAATAGCAAACTTCGGGCACCGTCAGGATGAGTTTGATACCCAGGGACTGAAGCCAGGACCAAGACTGAAAAGATCTGCATCAATGTACCCTGAAAGAATTGCTGGAGGCCAGAGAGTTTTGCTCTAACGGGCTCAGAAGTACAGTCTGCTTGGTGGTGGTGGTGAAAGTGCTGTTACTTGCAAACATTAAAAGATTTTAATGGATTCTTGACATTTACTATCATATTTAATGTGCATATGAGGATGGCAAGATTGTTTGGAGTTTAAAAACAAAGAACAGATATTCCAGGTCTTAACTGGCTAAGAACGAGGGTAGTTATTGCTCATTTGGTGACTGCTGAGGACAAAGTCATAAATATGCCAATGTGAAAACAAATTGTTTCTCAGTGGGATGTTATTAAATCCAGGCAGGGTTACCTGCAAAGTCTCAGCTTCTGTCAGTCATACAGGTAAAAGATTTAATGATAGTAACTGACTTTTAATTCCTAAATCAGCAATGATCTCAAGAAAAGAAGCATTTTACTGCACTGTTCACAGATCCTGGTAGTTAAGAGGATTACCTGTGTTTGTGAGAACATTTGTCTGCCCCAGAGAACAACTCGTGAAGGCCTTGTTGCTGAGCAGAGCAAGCTGCACGTAAATCCTCCCAACAGCACTTTGCTCTAGCAGGCATTGACTTGCTCTGAAATTTGTAGTATGGGGACACACTCCAGCACCTGTGTGTGTGTTTAGTGGCATGATGATTCTACTGTTCGATGTGATGTCCTAGAAAGAAGAAAAAGGTAGGTATGTGTTCATGTTTGTGATGAACTTTGGGTTCTCTTCTGATAATGACTTGGTGTAGAGGAGAGGAGGGAAAAAAGAAATATTAAAGTGATGCTCAGCTTGTTCCCTAGTCTGAAAAATATTGCCAGTGGTGAAATCTCTCATGCCATTCTCATTCTTGAGAAGTGGTAGAACGCACCCCACCTTGGGATTTTTTGAGAAACAATATGGAGTAAGATCACTCAAAGAACAGCATGTGAGGGTACCAACTCCAAAACTGAAGTACTGCACTCATGGAGCCATCTCAGCGCATTTCTAGTTTGTAGACTTCATAGCAGCTTGTCTGGATTGTTCATGCTCCTGCTGTAGAAAGTCCTGCAAAGTAGATCTCTCCACTAGTTAAAAATATACAACTGACCAAACCATCCTCCCTTCTGCAACTGAATTTCTCCTTCTTTCTCAAGGGCTATGGCTACATGAGTCTGGACAGCCTTCTTGGGGGGAAATTCTCCTAAGTCACAAGGTGACTTAAGTCTGGACAGCCTTCTTGGGGGGGAAATTCTCCTAAGTCACAAGGTGACTTAAGTCTGGACAGCCTTCTTGGGGGGGAAATTCTCCTAAGTCACAAGGTGGTGCAAAGCCACTGGCAAAGATCTTCTTAACCTACAGGCTGGAAAGCAGGACATGGAGAAGGCAGAACTATTTCAACTATCAAAGGCAATGCATTGAAAAAACAGTTGGACGGTGCCTCCCCCATTATTTCTCAAATCCACTATCTCACTCCTTTTCAGATAAGTGCACCTGCACTCATTTCTCATAAACTCTTTTTTTTTTAAAAACCAAAACAGAGGCCATCTATATTTACACAAGAATGTATAATAAAAAATTCCCTAGCCTGCTGCTAATCACGGAGAAAATGAAGAAGGGAAGCTGAAATTTCTTATTCCAAGAGAGAAATTTACTTAAGCATAAAAAGTACAACACTAGATCTTATATGTAAAAGTTCTGGTAAGTTTATGCTTTTGGTTAATTGTTCCTGTTAGGGGAATATAATGTCAAGGGTTTATAAAACTAAAGATCTTATTTTAAAATACAGTCAAAGGCTTTCAGGTATCGGAAAAGTTAATTTAAATGCTTTCTTTAAAAACAATTAATTTACAACATACACATTTCTTCTCATGCATTTTTCCCTATGCCAGACCTGCACAACTTTCCCTGGCAAATGTTCTAGCGCTCTCTCTCTCATTTGGTGTTTTAGCAATTAAATTATAAATCTTTTGACCTGACCCTATTATTTGCTTTATTTCAAGTATTTAGTATATGCTCCATAGTGAGTTATATTTCACCAATAATTAGTGTTAATAATTCAGATGCCTTTTCTAAAAAGCTCAATCTAATATATTTTAATCTGCATTTTCACACCCTCTCTCCCTTTCAAGTTGCTCTGTTATTATTCTGTGAGTCTACTTTCATGCCCTCCAAAACTGCTGTTGCTCTTGTTGGCCTGGACATAACAGTGTAGGTCAGGCAGCATGAAAGCTATCAAAAATTTGCTGCCTGATTAGGGTTTTGTTGTTGTTGAAAAATAATCCTTGACTACCTCCATTCTCTCTTTCTCTTTCTTTGCATCCTTCTCTCTGCCTGCTATTTTTTTCTCCTCTCAGGCTTCAAGCTGGGACTATGCTCTCTAACATTTTCTAGTTCATTGGAGGTCATTAGCAAGCAGCTTCAGAGAAGCTAAACAGCATGTTTGCTCTTTTCATGTTGCTGTATTTCAGTTTTCGACGGGACAGAATCTATTAAGATCTTTCTCCTGTACTTCCTTTTCACATAAGTTCTTTGTTCCTTATGATCTACAGGAAAAAAAATAAAAGTACAAAAGCACACACATTCTGTCTCTTTCTTTCACAGCTGACAAACAGCAAAGCCACAGTTTCAAAGGTAAAGAACATGCTGCTGGATTCAGATATTGGAGTATGTCTTTATGTCACCGACGGACGCACCTAGACTAGATTCAAATATGTGATCAGATGCAAGTAAATTATAAGAGATATAGTAAATAACATGCCAAAATACAGGTGCAGTTGTAATGCATAACGCCTTGAAAATCTGCCTCACTCTTCATTTTTATAGTGTACTTTCCAAAATCACCATGTTCTTATTACAAACTGAGTTTAGACCCTGACAAATCCTAAAGACTGCTAACTGCTCCAGCTAGCCCTTTGGCATACAAAGCCATCCTCATCTAATAGGTCCTAACCCAGAATAAGATTTGGAGCTATTAAAATCAACTGCTACCAGTGCATTTTCTTCACAGAGAATGGTATTCCACCAAGGGGTTTTCATGTTCAGAATTAGAAGCAGGGAAAGTCTTGAGAAGGTCAG
Organism: Antrostomus carolinensis; assembly: GCF_000700745.2. NCBI lineage: Eukaryota > Metazoa > Chordata > Aves > Caprimulgiformes > Caprimulgidae > Antrostomus > Antrostomus carolinensis. The sequence goes on along the minus strand of NW_010337801.1, from coordinate 21,442 downwards.
AAAATAGAAAAATAAACAGTTAAAATACTGGCTTAAGAGACTATTAACAAGTGAACAGTATTGTTCAGAGACCTATTTTCTGTGGAGGAAGCAACCAAAAACCAAAAGTTCAAGAGGAGGAGGAGGCAGCAGAAAAGGACTCTTGCACATCCTGCAGAAAGAGGTCACTGGTGAAAGCAAGAGAAACTTCTGAAAGCAGAGAAGAAAGAAAAAAAATGTAAGTCATTTACTCATTTTGTGTTAGCAGAATTTGCATATCCACCCCTGTTTCACAGGCTTTGAAATTCTGTTTTCCTCCAGCTGTTTCTCTTATCATTTTGGCATGTTTGCTCATCACACACAGCCACTTAGCTCCCAGACCCTCTCACTAGCAGACTGCTGGCATCTTTCAGCTGCCCTCAGGCCTTGCCTCTTAAATCTCCCAGCTGCCTGTCCTACCCCTCAGAACATGACTGGCCTACCCATCTTGTGTGTTTTTTTAAATCATTTCCAGCTGCCACATTTGGTGCTCTAGATACTTTTCATTCTCTCCCCGAGAATATATGACATTTTGGAGTGTTTCTGGGGGCTGATGGGATGACAGCAGATTTCTTTCTGCCCTAATAGGAATGTCGTCCAAGTTCTTTCAAGATTTTTAGACACCAAACTGAAAATTTCTTTTGGCTATTGGTAAATCATAGAATCATATGGGTTGGGTTGGAAGGAACCTTTAAATCAAGTCCAACCCCCTGCAGTGAGCAGGGACATCTTCAACCAAATCAGGTTGCTTAGAGCCCGTCCAACCTGACCTTGGATGTTTCCAAGGATGGGGCTTCTACCGCCTCTCTGGGCAACCTGGGCCAGGGCTTCACCACCCCCATTGTAAATTTTCTTTCCTTACATCTACTCTAAATCTCCCCTCTTTTAGTTTAAAACCATCACCCCTTGTCCTATCGCTACAGGCCCTGCTGAAAAGTTTGTCCCCATCTTTCTTATAGGACCCCTTTATGTACTGAAAAGCTGCAATAAGGTCACCCTGGAGCCTTCTCTTCTCCAGGCTGAACAACCCCAACTGTCTCAGCCTGTCCTCATAGGAGAGGAGTTCCATCCCTCTGATCATTTCTGTGCTCTCCTCTGGACCCATTCCAACAGGTCCATGTCTTTCTTGCACTGAGAAAGAAGGGGAAGCTGAGAGGAGGAAGAGGGCATGGTGCTAAATCACCAAGCTGGTAAAAATACAACAATCCATGACCAGATCACCAAATCTCACCTCTTGCTGTCTCACAGGTCTCATGTATCTTGTGCTCTGTTCAGTAGCACTGCTCAGTCTCCCACACTGTGTGCCCCATTCTGACACTTTGAAGAAATTTCAGCTAATTTCAGCTTCCAATCAGTAGCCCAACAGCGTCCCCAATCCTCACACTACCCTCACAGCGTGCAGCCCCTGGAACTGACGTGGGAAAGGCTCTATGTATGTTTAAGAAACATAGTTTGGTACATGTGAATCCTTTCATGGGCAAGAAAAAAGCTTTATACACAAATTCCTCTTACCTGTGTAAGTGACAGTTCAGACACACACCTGGTGGTTATTCCAATGGATTCTTTTGCCCTTTAAGAGCAGGTAAGACTTTCCTGTTATGTTGGCTTTGTAAAATCTCACCCCAAACCTGTATGACTATAGGAAAATCTAATTGTCATCTAATTAAATGTACTCAAATTTCAAAGGTATTTGCTTTCCTTTTCTCTACATTTTGGTAAAAGTAAAATGAAATCTGGCCATATAAGGTACTTAAAAGTTAAGGAGTCCTAACTTGGTTTTCTACAAGCTTGTTTTTTTAACAATGCCACTTGAATAAACATGCTTGAAAGTTCAGAAAAGAACAATAATTTTTAAAAATCCCAAAGATCTTATCTGCATATTATCCAAGTTTCTGTTTGATTGATCCAAGGCTGTTATTTTTTCTTCAAGACCTTTTATTCATCTGGATGGATTTACCCACTGGAGGGGCCTGGGTGAAGAACCTTCTCTGAAACAGGTGCCCACTGTCCACAGATAACCCATGACAAAACATGTTGGCATCCAGCACTTGTTTTGAAATAGGTCACAAGCTCAGAAAATCCATTTATAAACATTGTGCCAGGCTGCAGAAGGGGCACATGTTTGGAAGTGCCTGAGACAGGAACCCTCCTCTACCACTGTGGAGGAATGCTCCTCAGCTCATCCTCTTCTCTTTTCCTCTCTGAAACTCCTGGCACAGGGAAAGGAAAAAGGATGAACTTCTGGATCTGCCTACTCATTCTAAAATTGTTAGAAAGAGAAAGGAACTGTATCCCAAGGCTTTGAAAAACACCACAAGGAGCTCACAGTTTGAGTTTAAGCACCAATACGGTCACTAAAGCAGTCAGGAGAGAAGCGAGCACAGAACTGGCAGGGTAAAGTAGAGAAGAGCTGGAAGAGGGGTTTGAAAGAGAATCACAGACATGTTCATACTGACTGAAAACTGTTTCCCTCTCAAAGGCTCTAGTGGCCTTCTCCACAGCACAGAGAAATAACTGAAAGCTCCACAGATACTTCCAGAGAACTCTGGATTGGGTCTTGTGGTCTTCAGACTAGATAGTTTTAATAAAGTGCATTAATAGATGTTTTCAAATGCTCCTGAAGTGAGGACAGCTGTGTGATCTTTGCAACACATGAGATTGTTACCAGACCTGAGAACAAAAATCCCAGGTTTCTCCCCAGTTTCGTTTCTGGTGCTTCCAAAAAAGCTTCTCTGATAAAAAGAGAAAGAATTTGCAAGTCAGCTCATGAAATAAAGGAAAATAGAATTCCACAATTAACTAGGCCATCATCTAGCACACGCAGTTCTCCATAGCTGCCAAGTACTATCAATACTCTAAAAAGAACTCTATTAATAAGAAATGTTGCTATTTGGAATAGATTAAGCTGGGGTTGCCTAGTTCCAAAGAAACCAAATATGCTGACCGTGACACAGCACTCTGAACTTTCCACATGAGATCATCAGATATCTTTGACAGTGAGAAATGAGAATGGGATTATATATTCAGCATACAAAATACAGAATCACTTTCTATATCTAGAGTTGCATGAAGTTAAATGGCAAGAATGAGTTCAAGTACTTTTCCTCGTAAAAAAAACCCAACCAAACAAAAAAACCCAATAGGATATATTAGGACAGGGAACTGCTTGAGAGAGTCCAGCACAGAGCCACCAAGATGATGAAGGGAGTGGAGCATCTCCCTGATGAGGAAAGGCTGAGGGAGCTGGGGCTCTTTAGCTTGGAGAAGAGGAGACTGAGGGGTGACCTCATTAATGTTTATAAATATGTGAATGGTGAATGTCAGGAGGATGGAGCCAGGCTCTTCTCAGTGATGCCCAATGGTAGGACAAGGGGCAATGGGTGTGAGCTGGAACACAGGAGGTTCTGCTTAAACTTGAGAAGAAACTTCTTTACAGGGAGGGTGACAGAGCCCTGGGACAGGCTGCCCAGGGAGGGGGTGGAGGCTCCTTTTCTGGAGACATTCAAAACCCACCTGGACGCCTTCCTGTGTGATCTCATTTAGGTTCCTGCTCTGGCAGGGGGATTGGACTGGATGATCTTTCGAGGTCCCTTCCAATCCCCAACATTCTATGATTCTATGATTCTGTGATATGTCCTCACCTTCCTGCAATGAATTAGACAAACACTGATGATGCCCAATATTGTATTTTATTATATTGCACTTTACCCATGCTGAATACTGTAGTGTGGTGCAAAGCAGAACTTGTTTCTAATACAGAAAATTGAACGTAATTCCCACAGGCCTAACTTTACTCTAGGAAAGTTACTCTCCCTAGTCTTACTCTGTGGTCAGGAGACACATAGATCCTCTGAATTACTGTCAGGAGAAGACTATTTCTGCTGCTTGTAAAAGGATGCAAGAAGGAGGGGCTCACCCAAGGTAAATCTTGATGCTGTAGATTCTTCACCCAGTTTTATTTTCTTCCATGTAAAAGGTCTTCTGCTGATTGTTAGGTTTTCAAATAAATATATAAGACAAGGATTGCCTAACTTTGCCTCTCCAATTAAAACTGAACTAAATCCTGAAGATAATTTATAAAAACAATCATAAAAGCAATATAGCAACACACTAAATGATGAATTTAGTGTATCAACAGCAGTGATACTCTGCTGCTAACTCACAGAACAATCACTATTAGCTTGAAAGATTTAACCTTAACTATGATATCAAATATTGGCAATAAGGAATAATAGTGAGCATAGCCTGTTTCTAGATAGATAATTTGAAACCATAGGAGGAAATGTTCATTATATATTTCAACTAGTTTCCACTTCAGAAAAATCAAGATGATTTTGTGAAAATTTATATTTTAGATTATCAAAATGTCTATTGCAGAAAGTGGCATCTCCAGTAAATAGTTCATTAAAGAAGAAAAAAATTGTCTAAGAAGAAAGAGGCTGAGAGAGTTGGGGCTGTTCAGCCTGGAGAAGAGAAGGCTCCAGGGAGATCTTACAGTGGCCTTCCAATACCTGAAGGGGCTACAAGAAAGCTGGGGAGGGACTTTTCATAAGGACAACTAATGACAAAACAAGGGGAAATGGGTTTAAGCTGAAAGAGAGGAGGTTTAGATTAGATATTAGGAAGAAGTTCTTCACTGTGAGGGTGGTGAGACACTGGAACAGGTTGCCCAAGGAAGTTGTGGCTGCTCCTCCCTGGAAGTGTTCAAGGCCAGGTTGGATGAGGCTTTGAGCAACCTGGTCTAGTGGAAGGTGTCCCTGCTGCTGGCAGGGGGGTTGGGACTGGATGATCTTTAAGGTCCCTTCCAACCCAAACCATTCTATGATTCTATGAAGAAATAAAAATTGGAAGGAACATATTCCACCACATTTTTCATGGCTTGAAACAAAGTTTTCTCTGGAAAAAAATATTATACCAAATTCCATAAGTACCTAGTCCATTTAAATGTTCTTTTAGGAGGGTGAATGGAGGTGCACAAGGACCTCAAGTGCTTGGAGAGAAGGACTACATTTTTGTTTTATTAATTTTCAAGTCTCATCTTCCAATAAATCTAGTGTCAGCATCTCGTTAACAGAGCTGACACAGTGTGGATGCTGCACAATGTTTGTATTACATGTGACACATATTTCCATGTAGCTTTTGCAAATTAACATTTGTAACTCTCTAAAAGCCACAGACTGTAAGTCAAGAAGAGATGTCACAGATGTGAATCCCTATCCAAACACTAAGGTATGAAAGAATGGGAAGAATTAACCAAATATAGTAAAAACAATTTCCCATAATTGCGTATTGAATTTTATCTCACGTATGCTGTGGAATACCAAACATGTATGTAACACATTCATTTTATGCATACCACACGTATTGGTTATCTTCTTTTAATCAACAGATTCTTTTAGTGTTGAGACAGAGTTGCCTGTTTTCACTTCTTCTTCCTTCAAACTTCTTTTTGTGAGATAAATAGACATTAATACTGAAAAGACTGCATAAGCTGAAGATTTTATTGTATTAAACCTCTCTGGTATCATATTTTTCCCTACTTTATCTCTGTTCATTTGCATCTTAGATTAGGGTACCTGTTAAGGGCAAGAACTGTGTCTTTGGGTAGTATTCATCAGTAATGTATCTTTGGAGCGAATTACATGATTTTTTTCTATTAATATTTTAGAAGTAGACTCTTACAGGCAACTCTGTCTCCACTTCCACACGTCTAGATGAACACAGTTGTCTACAAGTCTTTTCTGTGTAGCCCTTTCCTCAAGATTTCTACTGTGGTTTTTTTTGCAGAGTACATCACTTCTGTTTGATCACTTTTGCTCACTGCACTGTGAGAATAAGTACACGCATCTGTGTGTGGATTGAAAGCCAGAACATGTGTGGAATGTAAAAGATGAGCTTGCCAGGTAACTGATAGAGGTGTGGTAGTGCAAAGCTGCCAACCCAAACGCCTCAGATGACAGCGTGCAGCAGGGGAGCTTCAAATAAACTCAGTATCACTGGGGCAGGTTTTATCCACGTGGAGCTTTTTCTGTGTTTATCCTGTGACATAGTGTTGTGGCTGTTCTTCAAAAAAAACCCCCCAAACTGCTAGAAAAATACAGACCTTCGTTTTTTTCACATTAAAAAGAGAGGAGCAGATTATACAAGTTCTTCAAAATAGCTGAGCTGGAATTATTGCAGTTTTAGTGGATGTTTTCACCCGGCCAAGACAGTGGATCAATATGAATGTCATTATTCATTACATGAATAAATTACTTCCCTTCAGACAAAAGAAGGAAGCAGTTTTTTTATGAATGAGTACTCATAGCAAATCCATAATTTTTGAAAGAAGTTGTGAAAAACCGTAAAAAGTTGTGGCATATAAGCAAAGTCATTGCTAGAAAGTTTCAGTTCTTCATAAAGCTGCACTAGAATTTCACAGCTGATCAGGGATCATGCTGCAAAATCCAACATTCCCTCAATTACTAAAACACAGTTATGGTATAAATTTGAGCATTATGTTACTAGCACCACTAGTCTCCCTCCTCTTTTCTGGAGAGCACCACGAATGTACTGTCAGTAGATACAACACATAGAGACAAGCAACTGTTTGCTGCTACAACACACGCGTGGAGCTGGTAACGGCCAATCCCATTGCATCCTGCACAACACCAGCCCAATTAGCCAGACTCAAAATATCTTACTATGTCCTTCTGATAACACCAAAGGACAGAACTCCCACAAATTCAGATCTGTCACCCTTCAGAAACAGATGGAAGTCAATAGGAAAAGTATCATAAAACACTGAAGAGCCAATTGTATCATAAAACCTCATTTGAGTCAACTGAGCCACCTGAATCGTAAAACAACTCAATGGCCAACTGACATACTGTCCTCTGCTTTTTTGCCATGCATGAGAACAATCGATCTTTATTCACTACACATACAGCTGTTTGATGACAAGTTAGAGCACATGGCAAATTCTAGGTGAAACATTTGTGCCAAGCTGCAACACTGCAGAGCTATCCAAACACAGAACCCGCAGCAGCGACAGGCATCACTGGGACTCTCAACTGCTAGTTACTCTTACAAAGCCCAGTGCAAAGTTCAGCCCCTGAGCTATTTGATCCACAGGATTCAGTCTGTGACTCACACAGGAATTGAATATACTTTACTCTGCTCTAAGTACCTTGACTGAGGTTTCTGAGGTTAATAACAAATTAAGAGAGTGACATCTTTTACTCAGATGAGTCCATGATTCATTTATCCCCGTCAGCACAACCTCAGAGCTCCCATTTTCCAGTGCCTTATCTGTGTCCAGTGTCTGAATTCTATGTATATCGGGGAATGTGTGCAGGCATGACTGGACAATGATCTGACAACATTCAATAGAGAAGCCACTGTCGACTGGCATGTATTTTTGCTACACTAGTCACATGAATAAAGTTTTAAGTCATTAGCAGCATACACATTCCTAGTTCCAGATTAGATTTCAGTCAAATAACTGCAGGAGCGCTGGCTCAGATGCGCCGTGGCTATAAATCAGCAGATCTCTGCAGCTTTCTGTACAGGTCTGGAGACCCAGAACTGAGAATCTGACCTGAAACATTTAATAGGTAAAATAACTGTTACAATCAAGAGTCTACTTCTAAAATATTAACAGAAAAAAAAAAAACATGTCATTGTCCCCAAAGATACATTAGCTGATGAATACTAGCCAAAGACACAGTTCTTGCCCTAAACAGGTACCCTAATCTAAGATGCAAATGAACAGAGATAAAGTAGGGAAAAGTATGATACCAGAGAGGTTTAATACAATAAAATCTTCAGCTTATGCAGTCTTTTCAGTATTAATGTCTATTTATCTCACAAAAAGAAGTTTGAAGGAAGAAGATGGGAAGAGCACATCTTTGTTCTGGCCCAAATTTAATCTTTAGTTAAAATCAAAAAGCCTTGAGTCACTGTCAAAGCAAAACTGTCATCTTAGGCCACCTCCAACTGTCAAAATATTTATATGACTGTGTTTAAAATAATGGGTAATGGCCTGTCCAGATTTTGTACCCTGAAAATGTTCACCTAAAATAAAGGAAATAAAACCCTGTGCTGAAAAGTTCTTTGGCATAGGAAATAATGAGGTAGCAATAATGGGGTGGCAGTAATGATGTTATTTTTTGATCCCAAGCTAATTCAAACCGTGGGAAGATCATTCCCTAATGAACCAAATAAGTCCCATCCACCCTCAGCTTTGAGAGAACTAATGGAGAACAAGCATGAAAATGGGAGAGTGAGATTTGTACAGAACCAAATCCTATGAATGAATCTAGGAAACTGTAAAATTTGGAGATAATATAGAGGGACCCACAGGATGAATTTAAGCACTTTCAATGATAAATTTACTTCCATTATAGTGAAATCACTCTCACTTAGTATGAAACTCCATTCAACACACAAATTGTCCCTGAAACAACAAAAAGCAGTAGCTTGGCCAAGTTTCCTAACAGATCTGCGGACAAGACCACAAAGCCTGAGTCCACAGGGAAAAGCAGTTGACTTGGCAAGTCTGTCTGTGGCATGCTGACCTTTTTTTTTCAGAAAAGGTCACCGTGGAGTCAGGTTCCTGAACTTCCCAGGGATTCTGCAGCTCTAAAGCTAGGGATCTTTTAGACTGTAGCATCATGATAGCCTAAAGCAACATGAATTAATAAGCCCTTTTTAAAAAAATTCCCACAAAACCTTTTCAGAAGTCTAGGAGCAATCAGGGGTGGTATCAGCCCAGTTCTCGGCGATCAGCAGCTGTGACCATTGAAAACCTCAGCAAGAGCACGTAAAAACAGCAGCACTGGAGTGAAAGGCTGATGGTTTCTGGGTTTGTGTGAGGAGGTCTGATTGTCTGTTGTCTGCTCTGAGCACAATTATCAGAGTTTAGCTTACAGTGCTATCAAGCTGCCTCTTTTTGTTCCATTCAATGCACTTGAAAAGAAAAAGAAGTCAGTGAATTTTTTTTTCCCCCAATTATTTTTAGTGTAAGAAAAGAGCACTATACACCTTGGACTGCAGGAATCAAGTTCTGAGCCATGGCACGTTATAATAAATTGATTTTCTAAACAAGCAAATAGAAACCCTTGAGTTCCCCAGCATCATAAGCACGAGAATGACAGACTGAAACAGGTTTAACACTGATACTAGGTTGAATCTTAAATTAGCTGTCCAAAGCTTTTCGGTTTCTCAGGGTGTGGCTCACACATGGAATGATCAAACCAGTTTTTAAAGAGGTAAAAAACCCCATAATTAGAGTGATGATTTTAAACAATCGTCAAATAACTCAGATACAGAGTTGTAGATGCTGTAAATCATCACATTATTATTAATTCCAGGGGAGAGATAGCTGCTTACAGTGTTGAACTCTGGGATCATTCTTTTGCATGAAATCATTTAAAATTTTCTAAAACCAGCATTTATTTTATATAGTTTATATATTTTATATATTTATCTTTGGTTTCCTTTTTTTTAGGGTACATAAAACAAATGCTTTAAGTAAGGCAGAAGACACGACATGAAAGGACCCTCTTGCTGAAATGAAAAATAATTTTGGAAAAAAAATAATTAGGGGAGGGGTGGACTAGATGATCTCAAGAGGTCCCTTCCAACATAAACAATTCTGTGATTCTCTGACAGATCTTGATATATATTATATACTATATGATATATATATATCTCACATATTATATAATATATACTGCACATTATATACTTATTATATATTGTATATGATATGGTCTATGTACCATATAAATAAAAGAACATTAAAGAAAAGCTAATCTGATTATTTTCTCTAAATAAAGTTACAAACTCAAAAGGTATCAGCAAAGAAAATTAGTAAGAGAGAAAAAGGGATAGTTCTATGCTTTTGCTGGGGTATTTTAATGGCTCTCCAATTCAATGCACAAGAGAGAAGAAACTACTATGACTCGTAGTACTGGAATTCCTTATACAAAATAGATCACTTGTGTATATACATAGAATCATAGAATCATAGAATGGTTTGGGTTGGAAGGGACCTTAGAGCTCATCCAGTTCCAACCCCCCTGCCATCAGCAGGGACACCTTCCACTAGACCAGGTTGCTCAAAGCCTCATCCAGCCTGGCCTTCAACACTTCCAGGGAGGAGCAGCCACAGCTTCTCTGGGCAACCTGTTCCAGTGTCTGACCACCCTCACAGTGAAGAACTTCTTCCTAATATCTAATCTAAACCTCCCCTCTTTCATCTTAAACCCATTTCCCCTTGTTTTGTCATTAACTGCCCTTATGAAAAGTCCTTCCCCAGCTTTCTTGTAGCCCCTTCAGGTACTGGGAGGCCGCTATAAGGTCTCCCCGGAGCCTTCTCTTCTCCAGGCTGAACAGCCCCAACTCTCTCAGCCTGTCTTCATAGGAGAGGTGCTCCAGCCCTCGGATCATCCTGGTGGCCCTTCTCTGGACTTGTTCTAACTGGTCCACACACACACAACAAACCAGTCCTAATATAATGCTGATTCATTTGTATTTATCATTCTGCATGCAATCACACCTTTCCAGCCATTCTGAAGTTCATGAATACTGCCCAAAGAGGGGCTGGAAGTGCATTCTTAGCATCCAAAGATTTTTAAAGAAAGAAAAGGCTGTGATTGCTTTACAACCACTTATTAACACCAGGCAGAATCCACCGCTGCTGGTACAGAAACTGAGTAATCGTGCCCTGTGCAGGTGGAGCGTGGGAGGTGAAATCCACAGGCAGGGAATGAGGTTGCCGGGCAAAACGCACACCCACCCACACAGCAGCTGCTGCTGCTGCTCCTGTCAATAGCCCCAACCATCTGAAGGAGACAAGCTTTCTTCAAAGGTGAGCTGATTCAGCTGCACAAAGGTTTAAGGATGTTTTTACTGATGTTTTTGCTAATTATTTGCTGAATTACAGCGATCTCCTATTAAATAAAGGTAGCGTCTCAGCTGACTTCAGCTGGAAGAGGAGCGGACCCCTCAGGACTGCCATCTGCTCTTTCAAATCAATGGCGAAACTTGTGTTGATTTCAATCATCCTGGAACAAACAGACTGTTAAACCCGAGGCTCTCCCTCAAACAAAACTGGGCTAAATCAGCAGGTGTTCTGCTCAGAATGGCTTCTCTATGAACTTCCAATTGCTCAAAGCAACCCCAGGACACGTACAGATGCACATGGGCACTGCCCATCTTATATTTAGTGTCTGTACTGAAATGTATCTTTGTAAGAGATGTCTGAGCTTTTACTCATCATCTTCTTCCTGGTCAGTATTAGGAATCACAGAATCACAGAATGTCAGGGATTGGAAGGGACCTCGAAAGATCATCCAGTCCAGCCCCCCTGCCAGAGCAGGAACATAAATGAGATCACACAGGAAGGCGTCCAGGTGGGTCCTGAATGTCTCCAGAGAAGGAGACTCCACAACCTCCCTGGGCAGCCTGTCCCAGGGCTCTGTCACCCTCACTGTAAAGAAGTTTCTTCTCAAGTTTAAGCAGAACCTCCTGTGTTCCAGCTCACACCCATTGCTCCTTGTCCTACCATTGGGCATCACTGAGAAGAGCCTGGCTCCATCCTCCTGACATTCGCCCTTTACATATTTATAAACATTAATGAGGTCTCCCCTCAGTCTCCTCTTCTCCAAGCTAAAGAGACCCAGCTCCCTCAGCCTTTCCTCATAAGGGAGATGCTCCACTCCCTTCATCATCTTGGTGGCTCTGTGCTGGACTCTCTCCAGCAGTTCCCTGTCCTTCCTGAACTGTGGGGCCCAGAACTGGATACAATATTCCAGATGTGGTCTCACCAGGGCAGAGTAGAGGGGAAGGAGAACCTCTCTTGACCTACTAACCACACCCCTCCTAATGCCCCCCAGGATGCCATTGGCCTTCCAATGAAACATGAATATTCATGTGTATTTTTACTCATATATATGAAACTAATTGTTTTAAAGCTCGTTATTTGTTGGCATCCAGCCAGCAGTCAGAAATGTGACGTGGTAACTTTGAATTTGGGTTTTGGTTGTACTCCTGAATATGAATGTTTGCATTTTGGAAAAAGAAGATGTTAAAAAGGTTATGATTCATGTCCTAGAACTGACATCCAAAATGACAACAGGAGAATGGAAAAAGGTAGGAACAAATATTAAAATATCTAGTAAAAGCAAATAAATAATAGTCCCTTCTGTTCTGCTTTTATTAATTGAAGAGTAAATGACCATACAAGACATAAAATCTTTTGGCTGGTGACCTGTATCACACAAACATCAGAACAACCAATAAACAAATCAACCTTAAACAACACCCATATGTGGAGCACATCAGGTTCTCTACTAGATTTGTTCAAACACATTAAAAAAAGGGGTTTAAGGAATATCTGCCATGAGGATTCCTGGGAAAGTGGCACTTCAGACATATTTCAACTTCTTAAACATTATCACATTAACAGTGGTGAACCATTATAAATACTGATGGATTACACATGAAGAGGGGATTATATGTGTTGCTCATCACAACTCATGATGCAGATCAGCCTATGGTTCCGAGAATGTTAATGTGAGGACCCTCTTCTCTTCTGTTTCCTCAAAAGATTTCACTCCATTGTTCCTCTAACACATTTTATTTTCCTTTTTTTAAGTGCTATACAAAAGAACTCTCAACAATTCATTCCTTGCTGCGTATGAAACACAACCCCTGAGGTCCTCCAAGGTAGCCCCTAACTTTGCTTATCACTCAGGTACATAACACAGGAGACCTCAGAAGACACAGACAAACCACTAAACAGTGCTGGGGCAACCAGTTTTACCTCCAGGGCCACAAAGATGATGAGGGGCCTGGAGCATCTGCCTTACGAGGAGAGGCTGAGAGAGCTGGGACTCTTCAGCCTGGAGAAGAGCAGCCTGAGAGGGGATCTGATCAATGTCTATAAACACCTGAAATGTGGGGGCCAAATGGATGGGGCCGGGCTCTTTTTGGTGGTGCCCAGTGACAGGACAAGGGGCAATGGGCACAAACTGGAACACCAGAAGTTCCAGACAAACTTCAGGAAAAACTTCTTTCCTGTGAGGGTGCCAGAGCCCTGGGACAGGCTGCCCAGGGGGGTTGTCGAGTCTCCATCTCTGGAGATGTTCAAACCCGCCTGGACTCTTTCCTGTGCAACCTGGGGTAGGGAACCTGCTTTGGCAGGGGGGATGGACTGGATGATCTCCTGAGGTCCCTACCAACCCCCACCATCCTGTGATTCTGTGATTATTACAAGCTGGATGAAGCTGGTATTTGGAAGGGGACGACATGTCAGGATTGGGCAGCTCAGCTACAAGGAACAACCTTTTATATGCTGTGGCATAGATGTGGGCCTTTAATCCTGGTCTGACTTTGTAAATACATTCTTCATGGTGATACACAACTATTTTGGTTATTACCATTTCATGTTTTATAAACAACCCAAGATACACAGCTTTGAAACAACACTTTATAGGAGCTACAATGCCTGAGTCTATCTTATACCGGGAAAATGGGTTGGAGCTGCTTACAAGAAAGATTTGGAGATATCCCAGCTCAGCAGCTGGGCTGTAGAGGCAGATGACCTCCTACAGATCAGAGGGACAAGATGGAGCTGAGCCTGACTGCGATGCTGAAAGGTCTCTCGCAGATATGACAGCAAAAGTATAACAGTAATCTAATGAAAGACCTTACAAGTGCTTGTGGGACACAGATTCTGTGTGAAGGTGCTTCTGGGTTCTTTCCTTTCCATCTAAAATAACTGTATTTTAACCTTAATAGGATATACAGGAATTTGGATTAAAAACTCTTTTATCAACTATTGGTTGTTCCACAAATATTATAAATTGCATTGTAGTTACTACTGAATTTATATTGTACTTTAAGCATTTGTGTTTCCCTTCAAATCCTACATATATTGTCAGCCATATTAGCTCAAGACTAAATATCAAATCTTCATCATATTTCTCTCTTATGCTCCTTCTTTCATACTCTCTGATAAGTCAATGATCTTACTGGAAATCTGTATACAACCAATAGTGTTGCTTCAGAGGTAGTGATACAACTCAACCAGAATCTAAACTGAAGTTCTTATTTATACCAACACTTTATATATTTTTAATGTTCATGGTCTAATTCATAAATCAGCCTCTGAGTGTTGTTTTCCTTTGTGAAGGTATAAGAATGGCACATTTGATGGGCAATTAAAAGAGAACTCCAAGATGAATTATTCAGGAGAGCAAACAATATTCTTTTCTAAAGAAAATGACAGCTTTCAGAAATAGAATGTAGTATGTACAGAGCCCGTGTAAATATAGGAAAGGAAGAAAATAAGAATGAAATAAACTACTAGTTTTGAAACAAAAATATTATTTCTGATACCTAAATTATTGGCCTACATTTATTCAAATGAAACTTTAATCCAGAAATGTAGAGTGAAGTGCTGACCCTGTTAGTCAGTGACAAAACATTCACTGACTTGAGAGGAACCAGGATTTCACCCCATCAGTATGAAATATTTATAGTTCCTTCTAATCCATTTTAGGCGCTAAATTTAAATGTTTTGTTCCTTTTCTTTGGTCCTTCTTCCCTTTTTGGATAAAAAAAAAATAGGAAGATGGGAAGATAATCTGTCTACTCCAGTACCTGACTTGATTTATGCTAAAACCTTTTTTTGGCTTCATACTTAAAAGGTTCTTATAAAAAAATAAACCCTTCTTTACTCAACAGAGCAAATCCTTCTGCCACAGGTGTATGGGAAAAACATGTACTGAGAAGGATAGATTTCAGAAAAGGCAGTTGGTCTTAAAAAGCTCTCAGGATATTGTGAAACAAAAAGATGCAACTCCATTTGTTGTGGAGAATATGGAAGGTAGAGTAAATGACTCTGTTAGGCTCTGTGCTGCTGTGCCTGAGCAGCTCCTTGTACCCAATCTAGGTAGTCATCATTTGTAAAATAATAATTTAGGCTGACAAAACTGCATGTTAATATAAGTAATGTACTGTACCTAGGGATCCTTGCCAGCAGTCTCATTTTGCAGGAGGATATAAAACTGAGATAGTCTCACTCTTCAAGTCCTCAGCTGAGGGAGAGGTTGAAGGAGCAGAAGAAAATTCACACTGCTGTTGGCCCTGGCATTCCAGTTCTGTATTGGAAAAGCAGAAGTCACTTCAGTATCTTTCAAGAATGAAATAAAAGATTTCATAGACTCACATTCAAAACTCATGGTTGTTCATTCTCTATTCTATATTAGGGTAGTAAATGTATTTACAGAAGATATCTGTCAATAGCTAAATGAATCCTTACAGGATGAGCCCAAGCATGGTGAATATGGCGAGGTAAAGGTCTTTCTTTTCTGTTTGAGGGACTGATTTAACAGGGACTTTCCCCTCACCCATCCAGTGCAAAGGAGCTTGGAGATGGACAAAACCAGCTAGGTACAGCATCAGCAGAAGTGGATAGCAAATGTCACTCAGCAGCAAACTAACTCTTGTGAAAGAACAGAGGAATTCTGTCTCTAAGAGGATTTATTTGACTTACCTGACCTGCAATTACTGCAGTTGGGGTTATGCTACTAATGAATAAGAGCACAGTCTAGTTAAGTGCTTGGAACAACACTAAATATGCAACTGTCAGAATACACAGTGGTTATCTGCTCACATTGCTATTTGATTGTATCCTACCAGGTGTTCTCTCTGTAAAAAATTATGCCACCAAGTTATCAATTCATGTGATTTTACCACAAATTTTGCACAATTTGTGGTAAAATTTGTCCTTAAAGCACCATTGCCTAGAATAGAGTGACTGTGTAATTATTTCAAACAAAAATTAAGTTTCTAGCCCAGCAGGTTGTATAGTAAACCTTGAATTCATTACTTGATTATTTCCCAAAATCTCAGAAACAGCAATAAAAAGAATCTTTTTAGAAAAAAAAACAAAAAAAAGGTATTTTCTGTGTTGTCTGGATTTTTCAGTACTTCTCCTACACCAACTGTCTGGGCTTTCCTATGTGACAAGAACATTGATCTCAGGGAATCATTAGTAAGTCATCCTGGGAAAAAGTTTAGAGCTGGCTCGATGCTTTCTACCTCTAGGGGCTGAAAAAAGTATTTGCAAACTAGATCTACTGGGAAAAAAGTAAGCCATGGCAGAACTACCTCAGCACTAAGCAGAAATGGCTTTTACTAGACACCAGACGAGGGATTTTAACCAATTAGCAGAACGGTATGTGAAGAGGACTGATGTATTTTACTGATGACGTAGAGGCAGCAAGTCTTGACAAGCTCTGATCATTACATTGACACCATCATACACGTGGTGATGAAAGAAACAGCAGCAGACAACAAGAATGCCATCTAGGAAGAGAAAACCGCAGCTGCAAGAAAACAGATTGAAACACCAGACTTTCACCAGACCCATTCACACATTCTGAAGGTGACTGGACTTCCTAAGGATACTGGGACATTGTGAATGAGTCAAAGAAGACCACAAAACATTTTTAGTAGTTTTTGACTTTCGGCAGGATTTAGATATGTTTGAATTTTCCTCAGACACAGCTGGATTACAAAGCACTGACGACAACAAGGTCAAGAGCGCAGACATTTAACCAGCTGCAATTATCCTATGAAGATGCTTCACAGCTCACATCTGGGACTGGAACGGTGGCCCAGCATCACGGTAAAGCTCTCCTGAAACTCTGTCAAAGCAGAACTGGATATTCAACTCCTAAACTGGAAGCAGTACTTCACTTTGTTCAGTTGCACCGATGCATAACTCAAGGACACTGCTAGTCTCTTAGTGGATTGCCTGCAGCCTAGATTGACAGAAAGATCAAAACAGAACTAAGAAGCTCAAACAGAAACTCTAACGCTTCTAAAAGGGGAAAACCAACATTGACCAATGAGTAAGACTTCACCATCCCTTTTGTCTACTGCTTCCACAGGCTCCACACATAGCAAAAGAGTATCATAGAATCATAGAATGGTTTGGGTTGGAAGGGACCTTAAAGATCATCCAGTTCCAACCCCCCTGCCAGCAGCAGGGACACCTTCCACTAGACCAGGTTGCTCAAAGCCTCATCCAACCTGGCCTTCAACACTTCCAGGGAGGGGGCATCTACAACTCCCTTGGGCAACCTGGGACAGTGTCTGACCACCCTCACGGTGAAGAACTTCTTCCTAATATCTCATCTAAACCTCCCCTCTTTCAGTTTAAACCCATTTCCCCTTGTTTTGTCATTAACTGCCCTTATGAAAAGTCCCTCCCCAGCTTTCTTGTAGCCCCTTTTCAGGTATTGGAAGGCTGCTGTAAGATCTCCCCGGAGATCACGGCGTAATTCATGGCGACATGGTAACATCACAGTCATGCACTTGAAAATTTTGCTTTCCTTCCTCTGATTCCCAGTGAAATCATCCTCACTAAAAGTTCCTTGTACATTTCTGCTTTCTGTAATTAAATGAAAAACACGAAACTTCACTCAAATCCCATACCAAAACCTGGTAATGTATAAAACGGGATTTTTAGCAAAAATACAACAGAAGCCTGTATCTCGTGATAATAAATAGATAGGGCAGTGTAAATAGTTAAGTAAGTACTTAGCAGAACTGGAGCCCAAGCCTACAATATTCACTGAGTAGCTTTCCCGAAAGAACAGCTCCACGGAACTGAATTAAACCACAAAACTACCATTAGTAAAAGTAGTCACAAAGATTAGTATTTGTGAGATCAGGACATTTTCCCCTTGGATTCAGCAAAGCCCTTAAACATATACTGAATTATAAACAAGCGAGTAATTCCATCCCTGTGCGACAAGCTGCTTAAATACAACTGGAATGCCTAAGTGCTCTGCTACATGGGGATGCCATTACTCACCTCCTTAATGATAAGCATGCGCTTATTATTTAACTTTTTATGTCATCATGCCTAAAGAGAAGCGTACAACTAATTAATGTACAATTATGAAAGGAGAGCCCACACCCCCAGAGCTTACTGCATAAAAGAGGATATAGAGAAGAGATAAAAAAGCAGTAGAGTGACATCTGTGAAATGAAATGGCATTTGAATCTGCCTTAATCTTATTTTATGGGTGATCAGATTGAATGATGAATGATTCAGCCTTATTTCAGACTAGTTTGAAAGAGAATAAATAGTTCACTCCTTTGGCAGAATCTTCCCTTTTTTTTTCCCCCACGTGTGTTGACACTTGATCTGTACAAGATACCTGCAAAGTGCTCTTCACAGATCCATTTAGTTAATTAGCTATATGCTGGTTTTCAAATTCTGTAGACTAAACAGCAGATTTGGTAAGCAAAAGGCATCTTGACATGTCTTGAATGCACTCCAATAATATTTAAGCAGATCTATCAAGTCACACTACCAAGATTTTAACATGATATTCCAATTTCTTCTCACATCAATAACTGCTTGTGCAATTTTAATGAATATTAATGATTTCTACATTGCCCCAGCAAAGAGAGACTTCGTGAAATCAAGGAAATTAGCGACAATATTTGTGGTTTTCTTAAAACTCATCTATGAATCATTTAGATGCAACTTTCAATAGGGAAATTTTACAATCATCTACATTGAAAATCTGTTTTCAACAAATACTGGGAAAGTAAGCATTAACATTTTCAACAGTCATCTGCAAATGTATGCAAATAAAAGATGCACCAGAGTATTTTCTTCTAAGTAGGTTACAACGCTGTCATTCTATAGAGATTTTGATAGCCTGTCTCTGTAGCCTCTGACGTGCACCTTGGGATCCCTGCACAACTTTAGAAATATATTCTTCTATAAAAGGGAACAAAACATGCCAGCCTTGGCACAGATTGTCTGCAGCTGCAAAGTCAAAAAGTAAAATGAAAAAAACCAGAAAGATAAAGTTCTATTAAATGCCATACACTGTGCTCCACGAGGTTCTCTGTTTTAATTGGGTAGCTTCCCGCAAGAGGGCTGGTACTGCACTTCTTGCATAAGAAGAGCTCCTCATAATTTCTGGAGGACTATCAGAATTGTAAGGGGGTTTTTTTTGGAATGTTTTGATCCTGAAGCTGGTGACCCTGTCCCCACTATAAAAAGTGGGGGACTTATTTTATTTATACAAATAAAAACCTTTAACTTTTAATGTTGCAATTCCTGGCATCAATGTACTTTCTGCATATAAATCGAAGCCAATGCATGAATGCATTTTTAGGCTGAGGGCAAAGTACTCAGCCTCAAAGTCTAATCTTCCAGTCATTCCTTGCTCAGTGTTTCACTTGATGCCAATGCCAAACATTTTTGAAACTTATTTTTAATTGTGGTCCAAGCCTTCATTTTCCTTGATGGAATGAAACAACAGCATGTCATCTAGTCAATATTTTTGCACATACAATATTTTGTAAAGTTCAAAATTTCCACATCTCTCATTCCTTACTTCTCTTTAGGGGGCTGTTGTTTGGCCTGAGTTAATAACTACAAAATTCTTTCTAGAACTGCCTTTAAGATTACATTTATCTATATAGAAACTGCAAGGCTCACTTCGCTGATGTTTTCAGGTGCTACATCTTATATCTTTCTTGCCACTGGTTTCCCCTGTATAATAAGATCACTTTACTGAATCTCCCTTCTTACTAAATGTATTACTTCTTGTTGTTCCCTTTACCTTGGTTTTAGTCTTTTAGGTTTGCCAACGTTCTCCTGGGGAAGATAAAAAAGAATTTGTTTGCTTTGTGAAGAAAGCACTAGAAGTCCAGAGCAAAGATGTGTTATAGGGAAATCGTTTTAGACACATAGGGCATCTGCCAGTTTGGTAGCCTCATAAGACTGTCCATGAAAATGAAATGCCCAATGGTTTTTCCCTCTTTTCCACATGCCTGGGATGTAAAAGGATGATGTGGAGTGCTTGACTGTGCTCTTAAACTACGAGCTTGTAAAAATCTTCACCAGTTAACTACATTACATTTTTCTCAAATTAAACGGACATTCTACAGAAATTCGATTGCATTTGTCATCCTAAACTTTCCACTTCTCATGCTGACACTGCACAGATGTTGGGTTGTTTTTTTTCTCTCCGAGTTGTAAGGAATATGGACCTTGAGTTTTGATCTAAATATAGTAGTTTCACAGTTTCTTAATCCTTTTGGGTTTTCTTTCCAGAAAGAGATCTTCTAGGCTTATTTCTCGCTTCTCTTAAGTCGTTGCTGTGTTCTGTGCACTTTTCCAGTCAGGTCTTCAATTCCATGCTACCTTTTTCTCTTTTGGAAGGTCTGGCAAGACCCCCTCGTTTAAAACCTGTGCTGTCCTTTTTTCATCTGGCTGTTATACACACCAAGGAGTAGATCTTCTCACTGCGTACAGCCAGCTGCAGCACCGATTTTTTGCAGTTTCCAGTGCCAACTACATTGCCTGCACTAGTGAGTTTGGATCCCAGACTGATCCTTTCAGTCAGCTTGCTTTTGCTTAGTGCTGTCTTTAGGCACGTGAGGTCTGTGAGCTGCTGTTAACTATGGCATCTTTGTTAAAATAATAGTTTCCTCAGCCCCCATTTAACTGCCGCACAATTAAAACAAATTCTGGTGTTCCATATTTTACAGTGGTGTTGTCAAACCATCAGAAATGAAACACAAAGTCTTCTAAAATAAGCTCTGTATTTAACAGGGAAAAGTGCTACCGATTTTTGCACAACCACATGGCCGACTGGAAAAATACATGTGGTCTTTTTTATTATCACTAACCAATGAATTATTTTTCCATTCAAGAGCAAACTGTTTCTATAAAGACTGTGAATTCATGGTCTTCTCCCAAGACTTCCCTGCAGAAAGGCAGCTCATTTGATACTTGGTGATAAAGCAGATTTCAGGGGGATGGTCAGAAGCCCTTTGGGACTATGTGGTGACAATCACAGCATAATTGCAAAACACACGTGCTCCCATTTGACCAGGGCTACGGAGCAGCGTGAAAACCCCAGAGCCTGACAAAGGAGGCCCCAGACACAAGGGTTTGGCTGCTGGGAGAAGTCCTGGCTTTGTGGCCCTACTGAAAGGCGGCAATAACCACACTGTGAGCCCAGCTGTAGCAGTGGTCAGGCTAGTATGGCTCAGTCCGGCTTGGAGTAGAGAATACAATGTCTTGGTGTAGACGAGGTTGCCCTCAGCCTCCCCTGCTATGTCAGGGGTCTACTGGTTTCCACATTGGCCCTGCTCTCCTTTCCCAGCGTGACCCAGGCCTGCGTGGTGTGGGGTGCTCACTTCCCACTCACCCAACCTGTTTCCAATGGGCAAGTGGGGCCACCACACCTGTGGCCCTTGGTGCCCCGGCTTCCCCTGGCTCCTCCATGATGCTCCATCACTGCCATTTCCTGGCAGGCTCTGAGCCACGCACCACACTGCTGCCGAGAGACACCTCTGCCTCTCCTCTCCTTCTCCCTCTGCCTCC